>NW_027462645.1:0-52836 GCF_050947455.1 Rhinoderma darwinii
TAGCAAGAAACAACAGCCCGGTGAGTCCCTTAGAGACTATGCTTTATCCCTACAGGAGGCACTGAGGGCCATTATAGAAGTGGACCCACGTGAAGCACAGAATGCAGATAACACACTGCGGGAGCAGTTTATTGAAGGAGCTGAAACAAAGTCTCTGAAAAGTCAACTAAAGATGCTGTCTGCTCAACATCCTGAAAGTACATTCCTGGATTTCAAAGAATTGTCCATCAGAATCCTGGGGGTAGAACCCAACCAAGAATCAACCACATTTGCCGCATGTCCTGCTGACAGTTATGGAGATGCTAAGCTCATGTGTCCTGTGTCTCCAGGAAATACTCTCCTTGCTGCCCAGGGTGCACATGTACAGATTCCAGATGCAGTGGCTGATTTAAAGGACCAAGTCGCAATCCTGACTAAGAGCTTGGAGAAGGTGTGTCATAAGCTTGAACAGTTAGAGATGCGTCCTCAGCCAGAGTGTGAGTCCCCACAGCATAGGAGTCGTCCTACTGACAGTGCGAGCAAGGGATACTACAGGAGATCTGGAAGATTGCCTACAGACAGGTTTGATACTCATGGAAGGCCCATCTGCAGACACTGCCACAAAAGTGGTCATGTGGAGAGAGAGTGCTGGCGGTCAAAAGAACATCCCTCGGGTGGAAGAACACTAGGTCCAGAAGATCCAAATTGGCTGACCAGGTATGTCGGGCCCCATCCATTAGTCACCATCCACATTAATGGGGTACCCCTTACAGCTCTGCTGGACACTGGTTCGCAAGTCACCACCATACAGAAAGCCATGTTTGAGAAATACTGGAGCAGCGACCTATTGATGCAGCCACCAGAAGTTTGTCTGAATGTTATTGCAAGCAATGGTCAGACAGTACCCCTGCAAGGTTACTGGGAACCCACCGTTCAAGTGGGAGAGACTAACCTAACACAGCAAGGTGTGATCGTAGTAAAGGTCGATGATGAAGACATGCCTCCAGTGGTGCTCGGAATGAACATCCTAAGGAATTGTTATGGGGAAATGCTAGATGCCCTACACCGATCCCTGCCAACAGCTTCACACTCTGCGCAGAAAGTAATCCAACAGACTATTCGTGTGCTCAGCAGAAGTTTTCCAACGTCAGAGGAGAGATCTGCCGTGCCCGCATTAGAGATGTCCGTCCAGTGATCCTGAAACCCGGTACCGAAACCCTGCTGTGGTGCCATGCTCGCCCAGGGATACGAGGCCAAGACTACCAAGCCTTAGTAGAACCCCTCCATCTTGAAGAACATCCTATGGTGCTTGCTGCAAGAAGTCTAGTGACCGTTTCCCACGGAAAGGTACCTATCCGCCTCTTGAATCTGAGTGACATCCCTGTGGAATTAAAGAAATACTACTCTGTTGCCCAGTTATTACAGGTCACATTCCAAGACATTGTGGAAGTTTCAACAGTTGTTGCCCAACAGTCCACTCAAATACAGAGTACACAAGAAGAGAATTCATCTACACCATGGTGGTCAGAAATTTGTGTTGGGGATATTGCCACGCCTGCTGAACAAATTGAAGGAGTATTGGAAGTCTCAAGAGAATACCATCAGGCCTTCAGTAAACATCCCTTGGACTTTGCGAAGACCAGCATAATGAAGCCACAAGTCAACTACTTGGGACACGTTGTTAGCTCTGAGGGTGTGATGCCTGACCCAGAAAAGATTGCTGTTGTGAAGGATTGCCCTACTCCCACCACAGTAAAAGAGGTGAGAAGTTTCCTGGGATTCGCAGGTTATTACAGGCGCTTTATACCCTATTTCGCCCAGATTGCAGAGCCTCTACAAGAGCTTCTTAGAGGACACTCAAAGCAACATCTGAAAAGACCAATTCCTATTGAATGGACTGAGGATCAAGAGATTGCCTTCCAGCTGCTGAAACAGAAGCTGATTGAGCCACCCATCCTTGGTTATCCAGACTACAGTCAACCTTTCTGCCTCTACACGGATGCCAGCAAGAAAGGTCTTGGAGCCATCCTGACCCAAATGCAAGAGGGAAGCGAACGGGTAATAGCCTTTGGCAGCCGAGGGCTTAAAGGGACTGAACGGAATGACCAAAATTACAGCTCGTTCAAATTGGAGTTCCTTGCGTTAGTGTGGGCTGTAACCGAGAAGTACAAAGACTACCTCGCGGCAACACCATTCGTAGTCTACACAGACAACAACCCCCTTGCACATCTGAACACAGCCAGGCTGGGAGCCCTAGAGCAAAGGTGGGCATCTCGTCTTGCAAATTACGACTTCGTGGTCAGGTACAGAACCGGCAAATACAATGAGAATGCGGACGCATTATCCCGCCTGCCAACCGATGAAGTACCTGCTCAGAATGAAGAAGACTGGGAAGAAGTAGAAATGCCATCCTTCTACACCCGCTTCACCCAGCAGAACACAATCACCATCATGGAGAAAGGACTTTGCTCCCAGAAACAGAGTTCAGAATCACTCCAAGAGAAGGAGCAATGGATTAAACTTCAAGCAGAGAGTCGGGTGATGGGAGAGCTGCAAGATTTTCTCGTCAGTAGAAGAGTACCTGAGAGACTTCGTCGTGGCAATGTAGACCCTGAATTAATCCGTCTCTGGAGACAGAGGAGACGACTCTTCATAAAAAAAGGTCTGATGCTACGCAGCACTCTGGATCCCATCACTGGTGACCGTCTGCATCAAGTAGTAGTACCCCGTCGAGATGCAAAAACAGTACTAGAAGCCTACCATGACAGATCGGGACACTTCGGTGTACAAAAAACAGAAGCCACAATCCGCAGACGCTTCTATTGGATAGGAATGCGTGAAGATATTGAGAATTGGTGCAGAGAGTGTCAAGCTTGTGCTCTAAGCAGAGGTGAAAAACATGATCAGAAGGCTCCATTACATCCCATCGTAAGTCACCGACCTTTGGAGATCGTGGCCATAGATCATGTCAAATTTGAGCCTAGCAGATCTGGATACACATATGCAATGACCATCATCGATCACTACACCAAGTTTGCGGTTGCAGTACCTGTCCGAGACTTGACAGCCAAAACCACTGCCGCTGTTTTCTGGAAAAACTTCATGCTACCCTATGGATGTCCTGAGAAGATCCTGACTGACAGAGGGTCAGCATTTGAATCTCAGCTATTCCAAGAACTGTGTTCTCTCTACAGTTGTCAGAAGCTCCGTACAACAGCTTACCACCCACAAGGCAATGGCCTCTGTGAAAAGATGAACAAGACGTTTATAGAGATGCTGAGGACTGTGCCATCTCACAGGAGGACTAATTGGCCAACCCTGCTACCAGAGTTAGTTTACATGTACAACAACACTGTACACTGTTCCACTGGGTACACTCCCTACTACCTCATGTTTGGTCGTCAGGGCAAATTACCAGCTGACTTAGACCTGGATGTGTCAGTGCCTGATGCCATCAACCCGTTGCCACGAATCGATTGGGTGAGTGACCACCAGAGACGTCTGGCTGATGCCAACAAAATTGTTGAAAGTCGAATGGAGGAAGCCCGCAAGAAGCAACAAATGGACTTTGACTTGCATGCTAGAGCCGAGCCTTTTAAGATTGGTGATCATGTTTGGCTCAAGAATAATCACAGAACGAGCAAACTGGACACCAAGTGGGAAACAGAACCGTACACCATCAAAGCCATCCCATATCCTGACACAGCCGTGTACGAAATAGTGAAAGAAGGCCGAGCACCTCAAGTAGTCCATCGTAACAGACTTAAATTGTGTCAAAAAGAGTTTGTTCCTGCAGAGGCTGAAATCGTTGGGAAACCTCCTGTTGTTGAGAAACTTTTACCGTCACCAGAGACACAGATGCCTGATTTTTCTCCTTTGGATTGGTTCTTTGGGCCTTTAATTTCCTTCATTGTCCCTGACAAAAGTGTTCCGGATCAAGTTGAGACTCCGATAACATCACAGCCAGGGTCTTCAGCCAGCCCAGAGCAACAGATGAACCCAGAACCAGCTTTCTTCGAGGAAGAACCTATTAGAAGACCAGAGAGGAGCACCAGGGGTAAATTACCCGCCAGGTATCTCGACTAACTGTTTCATCATAGAATTGAACATTTTCTCTACCTCATATTTTTTACTTGAACATTGAATGACTTTGCTATATTTACCCAAGTTATTCTGTGCCGAACTTTTGGACACTGTCCCGGTTGGGTTAAGAACTCTTGTACCCCACAAGTTTATATGAGGAATCCACATCCCTGTTCCCCAACAGTTGATACAGGAACTTTACATTGAACAAGAGTCGTCGCCCATATTCCTTATTCTAGTGCCTTAAAGGACTGATGAGACTCTTCGTGAAAGTAATATATTGCACTGTTTTAATATATGCTTGATATGTGCCTGACTTTTCCATTCCTAGGGTTGCAGTTCCTCCATCGTTGCAGACGCCGAGGACGGCTTTTGTTAAAGCAGAGGTGTATGTAGTGTCCTGACAATACCATAGAGGAGTATTGTTTACATTTTAATGCATTGAACATAATGTTATATGTTGTGTTATGCTGCCACCTAGTGATGCAGAATTGTCATTACAATCTATTTTTCCAGCCTGTAAAGGGTGTGGCTGGAGAGGAGGGTCTGAGGCAGTTCCCATGAGGCTTTGCAGCAGAAAGTGGTAGAGGAGTCGGTTCCAGGAGAGGAACGAGGGAAGACAGCCTGTGAGGAGAGCTGAGATAATACTTGGCCTCACAGCATATTTCGTTCAGAAAGCTTCTGGCCTGAACTAGAAATTAATACAGGGAAACAAACCTGCTTAAAGAGAAGGAAAGCAAGAGAGAAGAAAGTTCATTTTGCTGCTTGCAGATAGGAAACTGTCCCAGCCTGACTCATCCCGCCTGCCCTAGCTGGATAATAACTTCTATGTGGAACCAAGCTGCAGCCTGCAATCTTCCAGTAGAGAAACTGTGAGTTATTATTATACCAAGTTACATCACCGTCTCCTGCGTGTTAATCTGCACTGCACCCACTAACAACAAGGGCACCCCATATCCCATCCACCAGGAGACAGCACCACAGGGTGTGCCCCAGGGGGAATCAACAACTACCACCCATACATATGCAGATCCCCCTCCTTCACTGTGCCAGCTCCGCAGGAGTGTGAGAGGACTACAGCCACCATGAGTACTACAACTCCCAACATTGGTCTCCGCACTTTCCCTCATCCCCATCGGGCTGTTGCACATATATGTGGTTAATTTTTGGTTTGTGTAGGGGGCGGCAATAGAGAGTCCCGCACAGGGCGCCATCCAAGCTAAGGTTGGCCCTGGCTGTCACCAACCCTAGTCAGAAGGAACTCCGCCGCTGCCTGCACCGAATGACCTCCTCGGCTTCTCCGGTAAGTCACATGAGGCAGAGCGGAGAGTGGTTGCGGTAGGCTACCGCTGACCGGTCTGTTCACAGTGTGGCGCTAAGTACAAGGGGGGGAGTGTGGCGCTATTTATAAGGGGGGAGTGTGGCGCTATTTAAAAGGGGGGAATGTGGCACTATTTACAAGGGTGGGGAGTGTGGCGCTATTTACAAAGGGGCAGCGGGCTGTGTGTGGCACTATCTACAGGGGGCTGTGTGGCGCTATCTACAGGGGGCTGTGTGTGGCCTCTTTAATTTATTTTCTTCATTTATTTTTATGTTAATTACATTATAGAACTACATCGCTTGTAAAATGTAGAAATGCTTTTATACTAGAGTTACATTAAAAAAATTGTGAAAAAAAAATTACACCTCATTGATTGGTAAAGAAAGAAAACATGGCGAGGGGGAAGGAGATGTCGGGAAATAAATTGGGGGGGGGGGGCGCCAATCTGAATCTTTGCCCCGGGTGCAGGAGAACCTAGCAACGCCTCTGCTGAGATATGGCCTAACAACTGCCTGTGTACAATCAGTACACAGGCTAATGTACTGGCACATTAATATATGCCAGTGCATTACAGTTAAAAAATCAAAATGAAAAATCCGTCTATGGGATTAAATAAAAAAAAAGTACAAAAATGTAAAAAAAATTAATGTTAAATAAAAAAAAATTGTCAAAAAAATACACAGAAATACAAATTTTTTAGAATAAATAAACTTTTTGAAATATACAGTAAGTCCCAAAACATGAAATAATATAGACATATTTGGTATCGCCACGACCATAACAACCTGTACAACAAATGTATAACATTATTTATGATGATCGGTGTTGGGTGTAAAAAAAATTAAATAATAAAACTGCAGCGGAACTGCTTTTTTTCAGCATTTTCACCAAAATAAAAATGTATATAAATTAAACGATAATATATTTGTACCAAAAAATGGTACCTACATAAAGTACAACTCGTCCCGCAAGAGACAAAGTCTCATACAACTACGTCGTAAAAAAAGTTATGTGCGTCGGGATGCAAAGAGGGAAATATAAAAAAAATAGTTCTTTACTCAAGGCCAAAATTGGCCTTGTCCTTAAGGGGTTAAAGGGGTTATGTGTGGACCAAAAATTATTTACAGTGTACTCATTTCAATATGTAGGTATACTCGCTAATATACATTCCGGTTCCCCGTCGTGCTCATTCTGAGATTTTCATAGATTTTTATACCGCTGCCGGCGGACCGGAAGTCTAGTTGCACAGTCTTTTTTGATGATGATACGACTCTTCATTATATGACCTGCCCCGTTGTACTCTATGTACAAGTAGTACAGTGAGTACGTAAAGTACAGCAGGGCCGGTCACATGATGCAGAGTCGTATCGTCATCACTATTATAACATCAGGGTGAAATATAAGTACTTACTGCAATTATAGAGCGCGTTGACCTTCTTCACATCCGAATCATCCAGTCCTACATTCTGTCCAAGAGTTATGGTAGGGTCAGATTTAACGACCATTGATGGCTTTCCTGTGCTGTAGTAATTCCTATGAGAGGTGGGTATTGTTAATCATATGCCTAAAGAAGCGCATGTAGGTTATATTTAAAATTAGATTAGACTTCATGGGTTTTCATTTTTTCATGTACAATGATGGAGTGGGGGGAGTTCCCCTTCTAGTGCCTTACAAAACGTGGTTACAAAAAGCATCTCTTGCTCTGGAGCACCCAGCATGATCATGCATTACACAGATAGCCTATCGATTTAAAGGGACACTGCGTAATGCTTAATTTCCTCTGTGGTGGCGCTGCAGGGGAACTGAACACTTGCTTCTGGGTTCTCTCGCTGATCACAACTGATCATTTTGTAAAAAAAAATATTTTTAAAAATGGATCGGATTCTTATGTTCCTGGTTAGTTACCTTAATCCCTTCTCGACATTTGTTGTATGGATACTTCATGGAAAGCTACTGCTTCCCGCATTTTGCCGTATCCATAGGACAAATAGTGAACACCGGCCCAGAAGCTGAGTTGGTGCCCCCATACCTCGGTGTCGGCTGCATGTTATAGCTGACACCCTGGGGAAATGGTGAGGTCCGAAGTTTGCTCCGATCCCCGCTATTAACCCCTTAAATGCAGCAGTCAAATGCGATCGCTGCATTCAAGGTGTTTTCAGCTCATCTGCACCCCAGCAATGAAATTGCCGGGATGCCGGTGTCTGCAAAGGCAACCGGAGGCCTAACACTGGCCTCCCAGTATCGAAAGCGATCGCTGCATCTTAGTGGTTGGCAGCAGATCGGCAGCTCTGCACTGCAATCGCAGGACTGCCGACTGCAACTATGGCATCCTACTTTGCCATTATGGAAGCCTATTAGGCCCTGCCCGGGGGCGAAGCCTAATCGGCTTGCTGTCAGTGAATGACTGACAGATCTAATACATTGCACTACGTAGATAGTGCAATGTATTAGAAAAATAATCTGACAGTTTGACCTTCAAGTCCCATAGTTGGACTAAAGAAATGTTTAAAGTGTTAAAATAAAAGTTTCAAGTAATAAAATAAAACACTATCGCCCTTTTTCTCTTATCAAGTCCTTTATTACTGTAAAAAATAAACAAACCATACATATTTGGTATCGCCGCGTCCGTAATGTCCTGAACTATAAAAATATTATGTTATTCATTCCACGCGGTGAATGGCGTAAAAAAAAACTTAAAAAACCTTAATGACAGAATTTCGGTTTTTTGGTCACTTTGCCTTACAAAAATTGGAATAAAAAGGGATCAAAAAGTCGCATGTATCCAAAAATAGTACGAATACTAGCTACAGCTTGTCCTGCAAAAAAAACAAGCCCTCATACAGCTCCGTCGACTAAAAAATGTAAAAGTTATTGTTCTCAGAACAAGGCGACAGAAAAAATACCTTATTTTTACAAAAGTAATCTTATTGTGCAAAAAGTTATAAAACTTAAAAAAGTGCTATAAATTTGGTATCGCCGTAATCGTACTGACCCGCAGATTAAGTTAACATGTAATTTATGACACGTGGTCAACGTTGTATAAAAAAAAAAAAATGCCAGAATTGCTGTTTTTTGGTCACCTTGCCTCCCAAAAAATAGGATAAAAAGTTGCATGTACCCCAAAATGGTACCAATAATAATTACAGCTCGTCTTGCAAAAAAACAGCCCCCATACCACTATGTCTATGAAAAAATAAATTCGTTAAGGCTCTAATATGTCAGGAAAGCAAAATATGCAGTTGTGCCGGCCCGAGAGGAACGTTTCTTCTCTTTCAAAAGGCAATTTATCAAAGCCCCAAAATTAGGGAACCAGGAAGGGGAGGGCCCAAACATTTCTGCTGGAAGCGAGGGTGCCCGTATTATAGCAGGACGACAGTTCCCACCAAAATTCCCCAAACTGTAAAGGTGCGGAGTGTGGACCAAAAGAGGATAAGAAAGGACATTTATCAGCGCGACACCGGCCTGTGCAGAGAGGATTGCTTCACAGCTTAACAACAATTTATGGATTATTTTGTTTTTTAAAACATTATTATACCACCTGACTATGCCCCTGATGTACTCTGCCCAGCTTACATATGCCCCCACATTATAAACTAAAATACCAGTAAAACTCCAAACAAAACTACTACAAAGCAAAATCAATGCTCCAAAAGCCAAAAGGCGCTACCTCTCTTCTGAACCCTACAGTGTGCCCAAACACCTGTTTACTTCCACATATATGGCATCGCCATACACGGGAGCACACTTTTAACAATTTTTGTGGTGTGTGTCTCCAGTGGCACAAGTTATGCATGGCATATTTGCCACTGAAATGGCATATCTAGGGAAAAATTAAAATTTTTACTTTGCACCATCCACATCACAATCATTTATGGAAAAGACCTCTAGGGTGAAAATGCTCACTGCACCCCTTAATAAATGCCTTGAAGGGTTTAGTTTCCAAAATGGGGTCACTTCTCAGGGGTTTCTTTTATTATTTCACATCAGAGCCTCTGCAATTGTGAACCAATACTGTGTATGTCGCCAAACGAGGCCTCAACATCGCATGGTACTCTTTCACTCCTGAGCCTGGTCGAATATCCATGCAAAAGATTATTGCCCCATGTAGGGTGGTTCTAAAACCGGGAAACACAGCATAATAATTAGAGAGCTGTCTTGTTATGGTGGCACAAACTGGGCACCACATATTGGTACATCTATGCAAAAAAATCCCATTTTCACTCTGCAACCTCGAGTGCACACTAATTTCTGCAAAACACCTGTCTGGTTAACATGCTCAGTACACCCCTAGATGAATACCTTGAGAGTGTAGTTTCCAAAATGGGGTCAATTCTGGGGTGTTTCCACTGCTTTGTTCCCACAGGGGCTTTGCAAATGCGACATAGCGACCATAAACCGATCCAGCAAAATCTGCACTCCAAAAGCCAAATGGCGCTCCTTCCCTTCTGATCCCTGTCGTGTGTCCAAACAGCAGTTTATGACCACAAATGGGGTATTGCCGTACGAGGGAGAAGTTGATTTACAAATGTTGGGGTTAGGGTTCCTTTATTCCTTTATTATTCCTTTATTTGTTCCTTTATTTGTGGAGAAAATGAAAAATTTTGAGCTAAAGCTATGTCTTATTGAAGAAAAAGGATTTTTTTTTTTTTTTCACTGCCCGTACTCTGGAGAAGTTGCTTTACAAATGTTGGAGGGCTTTTTCTCCTTTATTCCTTATGGAAATAATTTTTTTATAGCTGCAGTACGACAACATCTTATTGGAAAAAATAAAACTTTTCATTTTCACGTCCAAATTCTAATAAAACCTATGAAACAACTATGGGGTCAAATGCTCACTACACCCCTAGATGAATTCCTCAAGGGGTGTAGTTTCCTAAATGGAGTAACTTTTTGGGCATTTTCATGATTTTGGTCCCTCAGGGGCTTTGCAACATGGTTTTGGTCCCTCTGGGGCTTTGCAAATACAACATGGCCTCCGCAAACCATTCCTGCTAAATTTGAGCTTCAAATGGCGCTCCTTCCGTTCTAAGCCGTGCTGTGTGGTTTATGACCACATGTGGGGTACTGTTTTACTCAGGAGAAATTGCTTTACATATGTTGTGGTGCTTTTTCTCCTTTAATCCTTGAGAAAAAAAATAGCTAAACCTACATTTTCTTTGAAAAAATTTAGATTTTCATGGCCTGCTTCCAATAATTTCTGCAAAAAACCTGTTGGGTAAAAATGCTCACTATACCCCTAGATAATTTCCTTAAGGGGCGTAGTTTCCAAAATGGGGTCACTTGTAGGGGGTTTTCACTGTTTTGTCCCCTCAGTAGCAGTGCAAATGCGACTTGGCCTCCCCAAAAAATTCCTGCTAAATATGAGCTCCAAGAGCCAAATGGCGCTCTTTCCCTTCTAAGTCCTGCCGTGTGTACAAACAGCCATTTATGACCACATGTGGGGTATTGTTTTACTCAGGACAAATTGCTTTACAAATGTTGCAGTGCTTTTTCTCATTTAGTCCTTGTGGAAATGATAAAAAATTAGCTAAACCTATATTTTCTGTGAAAAAATTTAGATTTTAATTTTCACGGCCTACTTCAAGAGCAAATTTTTCCATTAATGTAAAGTCCAATGTGTCACAAGAAAACAATCTCCGAATTACTTCGATAGGTAAAAGCATTCCGAAGTTATTACCACATAAAGTGAAACATGTCAGATTTGAAAAATGAGGCTCTGTCAGGAAGGTCAAAAGTGGCAAAGTGCGAAGGGGTTAACAGATCATGATAATCTTGTTATTTTGTGTGAATATAGCTTACATGATACATCCAGAATGGGGTACTCTACAGTAATGTACGTGTACTTTCAACTTTGTCATATACTTACGAGTTAAATTGCAAGATTGATTTGTAGCCATATGGTAGCGGAAAAGTATCTCCTCCATCCAAGATAAAATTGCTGTAATCCCCTATTTAAGAAAAAATAATGAGATATCAGTCTCGTGATCCTTCAAGTCAACATTGTTTTATGTTTTATTGAGGGGGCTAATGTCAAGGCTATGTAAATATAGGTGCTCACTTGGGGAAATATTTTGCAATAAGACATCGATATACTGGTCCCGGTCAGGCCTGGTATGCTCATGGAAGAAGCCCAGCGCGTGCATGAATTCATGTGGTACCAGAGTGTATTTTATACAGGAAGGCATATCAAGGCTCAATATCTGTCTACCTCCAACCTTCCCAACATACGACCAACACCTGAAAAACATAACAGCATCAAGTACCATATTAGTACATGAACAGTCCACATTAAAGGGGGTTTCTGTTTTTTTTGTACATAAAGCTTAAAGAGATTTCTGGAAGATTACATTGATAGCCTATCCTTAGGTCAGGATATCAATGTGTGATGAGTGGAGGTCCATACCCTGGAAACCCCAATAATCAGCAGAAGAAGATGCTGCATCTCTACAGGCACAGCAGCACATCCATGCACATGATCAGTGGGGGGGGGGGGGGGGGGTCCCTGGGTCAAATCCCCACTGATCACTCAATGGTTGCCTATATTAAGGATAGGCTATCAATGTATATTCCCATAAAATCCATTTATAATAAAAAGTTCTACAACTTTTTGAACATACATGGCATTTTATTTCCTCACCATTTCCAAGCTCTTATTTTGCTGTCAGTGAATGAAAACATACATTTAGAGATTAAAAACCTGTAAAGACCAGAACCTTTTCATACTGGGAGTTTACTACACTTATATCCAGTGTAGACAATACTCTCTGATCTACCTTGCTCCAATGTATCAGTGTAGGTAGCCTTGACTGTTAGGCTTACAGAGGATAGCTTAGATTACATACCACTGTAGCAAATTCCCAGCTGCGAGAAAGAAGAATTTTGCTATTCACTGACTGCAAAAAGCTTGAAAATAGTGAAGAATGGAAAATCAAAATTTTTTTGACATTTGCAAAACTAATAGAGTACTTATACTATCATTTAAGGGGTATTCCCAACATAAATGCTTGAGAGGTAAGGGTCCCAACTCTGGGGCCCTCACCCATCGAGAGATCTGTGAATCCATGACCCCAGTTCAGGACGACCACACTCCCCATAGAAGTGAATGGAGAGTTGGCTGCGCGCTGGGAGTTACAAAAAAAGCCAAGAGCGCTGTTGGGTGCCTCGGTAGCTGGACTCATGGCTATAATATTAAAGAGGTTATTTGTGATGAGACAACCCCTCTGATTTTCATTCTTCATGGATTCATTTTTGTGGACACTGTTATAGTTAAGCTTAAATGATAGATTTCCATACCCTCCTCCAGTCTCTATACTGATATAGTCTTGTTCATTGCTTCTATTGACAAACTGTACACAGGTCATAATCTCAAATTCCTTCATGAGCGTATCGAACATTGATATTTCGAAACTAGCTGGAAACAGAAGAACAGAGTTATGTTTTTAGGTTTAAAATATTGACAAACTTCATCTCTAGACACAAGTATCTCAGGTCAGATCTATAATAGGGATAACTTACAATAATCAGGGGACACGACAAACGGAACTATTACCATTCCATTTGCTGATTTTTTCCATTGGCACCCAGGACATACTTTGGCACTACGTGAGTGTTTAACGTCAATGTCACCACCCACAAGGAAGACAGCGATGTCTGCGATGAGAAAGGACAAATAGTTAGATCTATATTGACAGATTTTCACAATGATGAAAAAACACCCAAAAATTGCCCCAAAAAGTTTTGTTTATCAATACAATGCAGTAATTTCATTAGCAAATATTACACAAATCTCACCTTTGTTTGCTTCCTTAATTATTTCAAACATTGCTCTGCTGTCAGCGTAAGGATAAGGGGCAATTGCTAAAAAAAAGAAAGAAATTAAAATGTAATACCAAAGTAGCAGCACAAATGTTAGAACATTTTTACCCTTAGCAAAACACTGCGTTCACTAGAGTTCACTTATGACGATTTTTGGGGAGAATTTTGTTTACTTAAATTTCAGGAGATTCAAGTAACGCCTCTGCAAGAACATAATTTGAACAATGCAAATAGGGGCATCAATGTTGGATTAGAAATAAGAACCACCAGCACAATAATGATATTTCCCATCCTAGCCTCACAATTTCAGCAAAAACAATGCTCAAGATGCAATTGTTCTCTCACTGTACGGATAACATCTACCATGCAAGATCATTATAATTCACATAGGCAACAATTTTCGTGATACATAATAACCATCTGTAGAAACAAAAAAATCTGTCCCAAAAGCAGACTAGCCTCTATTGAACATGTTGAATACTGACAAAATAAAGTATGTTTTCCATTTGATAATACAGTGAGTACTCTTCTATGTGTTTTTAGAGTCAGGAAGAAGCAGAGAAAGCTTAAGATTTTTGTCATTTTTATACATTTGTATTGGCAGAGTTAGTACAAGTGAGGATGGAGCAACTTTAAAGTGGCAATTGGATAGGTGAACTGAATTACTAGTAACTGTTTTATTACTGACTATGGAAACCATAACAAAAAGCATGAGGGAAAGAAGGAAAATTAGCAGAGTTAATTGGGAGAAGAAAAATGGAAATAAGGTTAGATGGATAGATAGAATAATCTTAACTTACTTTTTCCAGCATCTTTTGTTTTCTATGAGAAAATAGAGACATGTTTATATTGGGAGAATGAGAAAAGTACTAAATACAGGTCTATCTACCTCTCCTTGTAAGATTCTTATGTCATTATGTCAATTGGTACTTGTGCTGTTATATCCGTTGTCTTATAACGACCATACTATCTGAATACAGTTATATAGTCTGAAACACTTCATATCTATTGATGCATATTATTGAATTACCTTCTGTACAGACTACTATCTAACGGATAGTTACATACATCATTTAAAGGACGCACATGCACTTTATTTACCTGCCTCTCACATAGTTGCATGGTCTGACTCCATTCACCAGCCAATGATCCCTGTTTTTACTGTGGTCTTTTTGGATTCTTTTTATATTGTGTTATCATTGTTAATAAAGTTTTTGTACATTTACTACTTCTCAGTTTCCCAGTGTCAATCCTTCTTTTTTGGTTTTCTCTCTCCTTGTAAGAGAAGGGTCCACCCACATATAGGCTGGATTTACATACACACAATGAAGAATAATATCATTATCCGGATAATTGGTACCGTATATTCACAGATATCTTGTTAGGATTAAATTAATTCTTAACCAAAAAATGTTGCTCCAATCTTGACATAAAAATAAATCCAGCACGCCGATTCTAATGAACTGGCCTGCACAAATGCAGGAATTAATCCGTGACCTGTGTACAAGAAGATCCAGGCAGTGCTACTGAGTCCACACATTAGGTGGAGAGAAGAAATCAAAAGAACACCAGGGGGCACCAAACCATGTATGTAACATAAATATCTGCACATGGGAACGTTGAAAAAAAAAAATTACAATTGAAAAATTTTCTGTTTTGTGAGATGTAACACAAAATTTATTATTAACCCCTTCCCGCTGCAGCCACTTTTGACCTTCCTGACAGAGCCTCATTTTTCAAATCTGACATGTTTCACTTTATGTGGTAATAACTTTGGAACTTGTGGAAAAACACCAATATTAAGAGAAAATGTGCAAATATTAGCACTTTTCGAAATTTCAATGTATCTGCTTGTAAGACATGCAGTAATACCACACATAATAGTTACTACTTAACATTTTTAATACGTCTACTTTATGTTTGCATCGTTTTTTTAACATCCTTTTATTTTCCTAGGACGTTACAAGGCTTATAAGTTTAACAGAAATTTCCCACATTTTTTAGAAAATGTCAAAAGCCTATTTTTCTAGGGACTAGTTCAGTTCTGAAGTGGCTTTGAGGGGACTATATATTAGAAAGCCCCCCATAAATCACCCCATTTTAAAACTGCTCCCCTCAAATTATTCAAAACAGCATTTAGAAAGTTTCTTAACCCTTTAGACTTTTTACGAATTAAAGCAAAGTGGAGGTCAAATTTACAAATTTCATTTATTTTGCAGAAATTCCATTTTAATCAATTTTTTCTGTAACACAGAAGGTTTTATCAGAGAAACACGAATTAATATTAATTGCCCAGATTCTGCAGTTTTTATAAATAACTCACATGTCCTAGTGTCCTAATGGACCGAAACACAGGCCTCAGAAGCAAAGGAGTACCTAGTGGATTTTGGGGCATTCTTTTTATTGGGGTATGTTCAAACGGGCTATTTTAACCATTTAACCATTTTTTCGGGCCGTAAACGTCCCGAAAAACGGCTGGAAAATCGGAAGAAGAATGCCTTCAAACATCTGCCCATTGATTTAAATGGGAAAACGGTCATTGACATAGACAAACAGCTCCAAAAACGGCCTAAAAAATGCAGCAAAAAACGTGAGGTGCTAAAAATACTGCTTTGTCCCTTGAAAACAGCTCTGTATTTTGAGACGTTTTTTAGTAAGCGTGTGAATATAGCCTTGGATTAAATTTTAGGCACTATGTCAGGTTAGAATGGGTCTTGTGGAGCCAAAACAAAGGAAACACCCCCAAAAATACCCTATTTTGGCAACTAGATGCCACAAGGAATTCATCTAGGGGTGTAGTGAGCATTTTGACCCCACAGGTGTTTCATAGATTTTATTAGAATTTGGACGTGAAAATGAAAAGTTTTATTTTTTTCCAATACGATGTTGTTGTACTGTAGCTATAAAAAAATATTTCCATAAGGAATAAAGGAGAAAAAACCCTCCAACATTTGTAAAGCAACTTCTCCAGAGTACGGAAATTCCCCATATTTGGTAATAAATTGCTGTTTGGGCACATCGCAGGGCTCAGAAAGATAAGAGTGCAGGATTGGTTTCTCGGTACCATGTCGCTTTTGCAAAGCCCATAAGATACCAGTACAGTGGAAACTCCCCAAAAGTGACTCCACTTGGGAAACTACACCCCTTGAGGAATTCATCTAGGGGTGTAGTGAGCATTTTGGCCCCACAGGCGTTTCATAGATTTTATTAGAATTGGACAGTGAAAATAAAAATGAATTTTTTATCAATAAGATGTAGCTTTAGCTCAAAATATTTTTATTTTCTCCACAAATAAAGGAGAAAAATAACCCCGACATTTGGAAAGAAACTTCTCCAGAATTCGTAAATACCCTATATTTGGTCATAAACTGCGGTTTCAGCACACGGCAGGGCTCAGAAGGGAAGGAGCACCATTTGCTAGAATCGTTTTTGGGTGCTGTGTCGCATTTGCAAAGCTCCTGTGGGACCAAAACAGTGGAAATCCCCCAATAGTTACCTCATTTTGGAAACTACACCCCTCAAGGTATTCACCTGGTAGTGGACTGAGCATGTTAACCCCACAGGTGTTTTCCAGAAATTAGTGTGCACTCGATGTTGCAGAGTGAAAATGGCAATTTTACCATGGATTTGCCATTTCAGTGTCCAATATGTTGTGTCCAGCATGTGTCACCATGAAAACGCAGCTCTCTAATTAATATGCAGAGTTTCCTGGTTCTAGAAACACCCTACATGTGGCCCTAATCTTTTACCTGGACGATCAACAGGGTTCAGGAGTGAAAGAGTACCATGCGAAATTGAGGCCTAATTTGGCGATTTACAAAGTATTGGTTCACATCTGCAGGACTGATGTGAAATAAGAAAATAAACCCCTGAAAAGTGACTCAATTTTGGAAACTACACCCCTAAAAGCATTTATTAAGGGGTGTAGTGAGCATTTTCACCCCACAGGTCTTTTCCATAAATTATTGCCCTGAGGATGGTGCAAAGTAAAAATTGCAATTTTTCCCCAGATGTGATATTTCAGTGGCAAACTTGTTGTGCCACTGGAGACACTCACTACAAAAATTGTTAAAACGGTTCTCCGGATATGGTGATGCCATATATGTGGATGTAAACTGCTGTTTGGGCACACTGTAGGACTCAGAATAGAGGGAGCGCCATTTTGCTTTTGGAGCGTGGATTTTGCTTGGTAGTAGTTTTATTTGGAGTTTTACTGACATTTCAGTTTATAATGTAGGGGGCACATGTAAGCTGGGCAGAGTACATCAGGGGCATAGTCAGGTGGTAGAATAATGGGGTAAAAAAACCAATAAAATAATCCATAGATGTGTGTTACGCTGTGGAGCAATCCTTTCTGCACAGGCCGGTGTCGCACTGATAAATGTCCTTTCTTATCCCCTATTTGGTCCACACTCTGCACATTTGCAGTTTGGGGAATTTTGCTGGGGAAGTGTTGTCCTGGTATAATACAGGCACCCTCGCTTCAAGCAGATATGTTTGGGCCCTCCCTTTCCTGGTTCCATAATATTAGGGTCTTAATAATCGCCTCTTGAAACAGAAGAAATGTTCCCCCCGGGCCTGCACACCTGCATATTTCTTCTTTCCTGACTTATTGGAGCCATAACATTATTTTTTTTATATAGACGTAATGGTATGAGGGCTGTTTTTTTGTAGGATGAGCTGTAGTTTTTATTATTACCATTTTGGGGTACATGCGACTTTTTGATCACATTTTGTCCTATTATTTGGGAGGCAAGGAGACCAAGAAACAGCAATTCTGGCATCGTTTTATAGGTTTCCTTTTATGCAGCATTCACCGTGCGTTATAAATGACATGTTGACATAGCGCTTTTTTATAACTTTTTGCACAATAAAATTACTTTTGTAAAAAATTATGCCTTTTTTCTGTCACCATGTTTTGAGAACCCTAACTTTCTAATTTTTTCGTCGAGGGATCTGTATGAGTGCTTGTTTTTTTCGAGACGAGCTATTGTTTTTATTGATATAGTTTTTCGATACATGCAAATTTTTAATCACTTTTTATTCAAATTTTTGGAAGGCAAAGTGACAATAAAACAGTAATTATGTATGATAGTATAATGGTTGCCTTCTTGAACACAAAAAAAAATACATGGAAATATACCCAACATTTCCTTAAATAGTTTGAAACATCTTGTCTCCAAAGTATATGTACATATATTTTTTAGACAAAAAACAGATATATCCACCAACAAAGTAATAGACATTACTCACGCCTTGATGCAAAATCTTGAATCCGGTCGCGCAATGTTTTGGCTCAATAGCGTTCCTCAAGCTCGATTTTAATGCAGATCACGGGAGTCCAGGAATTTAGATATAACACATGTCCAGCCCCGCATGAGCAATCCACTGGTCGCATCTATTCTAGACCCAATCAGTGGATGCCGATGCACTTGTGGCACACGTGTGCATAGACAGACGCAATATAGGACTGCAGACGCTGGTACTTGGGACACATGTTGACTTACCCATGGCGCCATAATGGTACATAGCTATCAATTATTGCAGCGTATATATTGACTACACACGCAGCTATCTATATAAAAATTCTTGATTCAGCCACTGTTTTTAACAGACCCCTGAGAAAGCCGGGTCCCTCCGGCTATACGCGTGGGGAAGGGATTGAGGCCAGCTTTACACTTAGTGCCCATTCAGCTGGTTTACCTTGTCCAGGCTTTCCCATCTTGAGATCATAAGTAGCCACAGTTGGTATTGTATATTGCACATGGCACTTTATATATGTATATTTATGTAGCATTTGTTGCATTGTATTCTTTACCATAATTGATTTTCTTGCTGGGTTGGACTAGTGTTTATCTATGTTTTACATTAGTGCTGGTCTCTGGTCACGTGTCTTATTTTGGACCTGGCTTTGATACTACAATATATGGAGTTTTGCCCGCTTTGTTTTGTGTGTTTTTTTAACGTTTTTCTTTATCGTTTTTAGTTCTTGTATTTCAGAAGCAAGTCATTTTGTGATTGCTGTAATTCTCATAGTAGAGCAGTATTAGTCACTGAAACCGTAAAGTTGGGCATACATACTTTAAATCACTGGTTTCCCGACTCAACCATAAGCTTACTTGTTCAGCTTGGCTTTCCCTATCTTCAATGGTGAGAGGGGAATAATCCGCTGCCAAAATCCCTCTTGCAGCGGCTTATTTCCCACTGGAACAAAAAATTGGACATGTTGATCTCCATCATGCCCAATCCTTCGTTCCACGACAGCAGATGTTGGAGACCCCCATACACATCGGGTAGTCAGCCAAATCTGCAGACTTTGGCGGGTTCAGATAAAATTCATCTGAATGTCATCTGAATGTCATCTTTGTCATGTGACCGGCCCCACTGTACTCTATGTATAAGCAGTAGCAGTAGTACATCAAGTACATAGAGTACAGCGAGCCGAAGAGTCCTATCGTCATCAAATAAGACTCTTCAATGGATAGAGGGGAATAATCCACTACCAAAATCTCTCTTGCAGTGGCTTATTTCCCACGGGAGCAAAAAACTGGACATGTTGAAATCCAACATGCCCAATACTTCTTTCCACGACGGCAGATATTGGAGACCCCTATACACATTGGATAGTCAGCCAATCCTGCAGACATTGGCGGGTTCGGATAAAATTTATCTGAATTTCATCTGAATGTCATCTGGTGCAGTGGCATCTGGTAGATAAGAGGACAGCAGAAACGAGAAGAGGTGATTATGTTGTGAGGACGCAGGACACATAGGAGATTTGCCTATGTATAAGCAGTAGCAGTAGTACATCGATTACATGGAGTACAGCGGGGCCGGTCACATGACGAATTCGTATTGTCATCAAAGAAGATTGTGCAACTAAGCTTCCGGTCCCCAGGCAGCACTTTAAAAATATATGTAAATCTCAGAATCAGCGTAAAGGGGGACCATGATGTATATTAGTGAGTGTACTCACATACTGCAGAGAGTACACTGCTAATAATTTTTGGTCCCCACATAACCCCTTTAAGTTTTGTTACTGTTGTTTTACTCACTACATACGTTGAATTTTGGTCCCACATGTCTACCTATAACCCTAGTCTTAATCTTAGGACCCTTTAGTGGGGAGCAGTATGTGTCACCTGCAGGCTACTGTTTATCATGGTCAATGCATTAGGGATATTAAGGAGGTCTGACAGAATAGTTACAGCCGAAAATTCAGGTTTATTTTGCTTTGTGTTTAGTGCTATGTGATTATTATGAAGATCTTTGAGTAAACAGGACTTTAGAGTGAAACGGAATTGAAGATTATAGTGAATAGCCGGTTTCATGAAGAAAGTAACAGTACAGTAAATGGTCTCATTATTTTTGTCAAATTACCGTCTTGGGTGGTGGAAGAGGTGACACGTACTGGTCAGTTGTGTTCATGTTTGTCCTGGGGATAGTTTGAGATCTTGCTGTGAATGGGATGTTAAATTCTTTTGTATCATTGACACACAAAGAACAATTATTTTTGAAGGGCTACTGTAACGATTCTAACGGCTTCTGACCTTCTCCACCTACAGGTGTAACGTGACCTGCAGGGCATATTTCTAGTGCAAGAAAGAAACACATCCTGTGCGCCTGCACACATACACACACACACATATACAATGTCGTTATTTTTTCCAAACCCTATAATTCAGTAACGTGTAGAACCACTTTTAGTAACAATAACTTGAAGGAAATGTCTTCTGTATACATTTTTTAGTCTCGCACATCATTTAAGAGATTTTTTTTCCCACTCTACTTTACAACATTGCTTCAGTTCATTGCTGTTTGAGGGTATTCAGGCCCTTTTACACTGGCCAATTATCGGGAAAAAGAGCGGTCATAGAACGCTGGTTCCCGATCTTTGCCCTGTGTAACAAGCATTCGTCCCCATACATATCTCCTTGTGAAAGGAGCAAACGAGCGCCAATCAAGGAGCTGTCTCGTTCATCGGTGCTCGTTTACATGGCCCACGTCGGGCCATGTAAAAGGACCCTTAGTTTATGCAAAGCTTTCTTAAGACCAATAAGGTTGAGATCTGGACTTTGCCTTGTCCTGTCCTCAACTTTAGCCAGATTCAGTCGCGTAGCTAGCGGTGGGGGCACCATGACCGGCAAGGCCACGCTACAGTATTAACGGAGAAAGGAGGGGAAAAAAATGGATCGTCTGGAGGCGCTGCTGCGTGGCAAAATTTGTAGAAATGACGGTAAAGTCCAGATATAATAAAATCGTTTATTTCAATATGTGGCTACGCGTTTCAACGCTGAACGAGCGTCTTCTTCAGGCCATGTACACATTGTGCTTCTGACACTTTATATAACATAGTGAGTTCAAATTAACAGGAGTGAAAAACCGCCAAATCTGCCGAGGTCAGAGTGCGACCGTGACGTCACACCCGGTTTTTTTCAACTAAAGGGCAGTTAAAACAGATGAACCATTATAAAAATAAATACTTTCTTTTGTTTACAAAACATAGACACTTGATGATAGGGATACAGTGGGATAGTGCCTGAATTGTATAAATTACAGAAATAACCTAAAAGTAGTGGTCTTTAAAAGCCGGGAGTGTGTTCTCATCTGCAATGCATTAAAACAGGTGTATTAAAACCAGTAAAACAAGCTCTGAATTGACAATTTTATATTTTTATATAAAAGATTAGTTAAACTTTCACTATTGTTGATAAGTTTAGCGTGAAGTAACTTTGTAATGAAAGTAGTTGTGTTGCTAGGTTACACTGAGAACGCTGAGACGCGTTTCCGTGGCTGGGACAACCAAGGAAAGTCAAGACATAAGGGGGAACATCAGCATTGAAACGCGTAGCCACATATTGAAATAAACGATTTTATTATATCTGGACTTTACCGTCATTTCTACAAATTTCGCCACGCAGCAGCGCCTCCAGACGATCCATTTTTTTCTCCTCCTTTCTCCGTTAATCAAGCGGTCCCTTCTAGGAACCGATCCGGATCTGGCAGCAGCATATGTGGATCTACCCTTACGCTTTAAACATCCTACCTAGTTGAGCATGGTAATTGCCCCCTTACTTCACCCACCTAACATATTGACCTGCACAAGGTGGCGCCGTGTGTTTTTTGCTCTCTCTCTCTCTCTTCACGCTACAGTATTAGCAGACGTGCCGCATGCTAGGCTGACTCTGCCCATTAGGAGCAGAAGAAGCCTGCGTGAGGAGAGGGTGAGTAAGCACCCCTCCCTGATCGATACAGTTATTTAGTTAGGGTTACACAGGGATAATAGGTGGTATATATAGCGAACATGGGGGTTAATACATGATTAATACAGGGATGGCTGGACTACCCATCATCCCTGTATATACCATCAGGCTGGTATATACAGAGATGATGGGGGTTATATACAGGGATGATGGGGTTATATACAAGGATGATGGGAGTTATATAGTGGTGATGGCTGGACCAGGCATCATCCCTGTATATAACCCCATCATCCCTGTATATACCAGCCATTATTCCTGCATATAACCCCCATCATCCCTGTATATAACCTCCATCATCCCTGTGTATAACCCCCATCATTCCTGTATATACCAGCCATCATCCCTGTATATAACCTCCATTAATCATCCCTGTATATACCAACAATCATCCCTGTATATAACCTCCCCCATCCCTGTGTATACCAGCGATCATCCCTGTATATAACCTCCATCATCCCTATATATAATCTCCATCATCCCTGTATATACCAACCATCATCCCTGTATATAGGGATGATGGAGGGGTTATATACAGGGATGATGGCTGGTATATACAGGGATAATGGCTGGTATATACAGTAACAGGGATAATGGTTGGTATATACAGAGGTCTACAACTCTTTATAATTCAAACTCCGCTGTCAGATGTCAGAGAAATGATTGAATTCTATGTACACTATTTTTTTTTTTACAAAAGTAAAAATAATTTTTTGCAAAATCGAATTAGAAATTTGCACCAAACACACTGATACACACACACACACACACACACACACACACACACACACACACACACACACACACAGACGCTGAACGAAACCATAGCTTTCCGTTTCCATTACTATTGATTTCAATGGTAACGCTTCCGTAGGAGACAAACGGAAACCATTAGCAACTGAAGAGTTACCATTGAATTCAATGGTAATGAAAACGGAAAGCTGTGGATACCATCTCGCTTCCGTTCAGTTTCCGTTCATGGGTACCCCTGATGGAAATGTCTGACGGAACCCATGATCGGAACCCCGACGCAGATGTGAACGAAGCCTTAGATGTGATGGTAACAGCTCGATCCTGCGTGTTACATGCATTGGGGGGGCGCACTCAGATCTGTTTTGCCCCCCCACCCCCGTGCTAAACCCCTAGCTACGCCTCTGGCCAGATTAAAGGGGTTTGTACGGGGATTAAAGGGGTTTTTAAATGCTTTTTTGCATTTATGTATTGGACACGTAGGGTGGTATAACCTTCTAGAAATCCCAGTTTGTATAAGTTCTAGGGCAGGGCTTCTCAACTTTTTTCTTCTAGGTCCTCACTAGCCAGAACATGATGATGCCTGGACCTCACCAGTGGTTGAAGTCCATGCCAAAAATATTTCTCAATTTACTCCGGAAGCGAGTGCAACATTTAAGGTGTATTCTAATGTGTTGACTTTCATCAGTAGTGTGCCGCACAAATAAAAGCCACCAGGTAAAACCGTGTGTGTTTTACAACGTATCAGGCCAGGATCATACACAGTTTTGATGCAGGTTTTGTGGCAGTTTTTGACTCAGAGTTTTGAACCGAACACGGAAGTGGACACAAAAGAAAGGAGATGCATCAGACTTTTCTTTACACATTTCCTTCCTTTTGGATCCACTTCTTGCTTTGGCTCAAAAAACGGACCCAAAAACTTTGTGTCAGGGACGTAACTAGGAAAGACTGGGCCCCATAGCAAACTTTTGACAGGGCTCCCCCTCCCCTAGGTGTCACAGCCCCCCTTATAGGCAGCCCCCTTATACATAGTGCCCCATGTAGACAGTGCTATACAGCCCCCCTGTAGATTGTGCCATACAGCCCCCCTGTAGATTGTGCCATACAGCCCCCCTGTAGACAGTACTATATGGCCCCTCTGTAGACAATGTCACACCCCACTTGTAGATAGCGCCTCCAACCTCCCCCTTGTAAATAGTGCCATACAGCCCCCCTGTAGATAGCGCCATACAGCTCCCCCTGTATATAGTGTCACACAGCCCCCCTCCCTTGTATATAGTGCCACACAGCCCCCCTCCCTAGTATATAGTGCCACATAGAACCCTCCCTTGTATATAGTGCCTAACAGCCCCCCTCCCTTGTATATAGTGCCACACAGAACCCTGTAGATTGTGCCACACACAAACCCCTGTAGATTGCGTGTAGGTGGCTTGACTCTCGGTGCGGAACAACAGATATGATACAGCTTCTGGTTTAACCATTTACTACAATCAATTGAACAGGTCCTTTTCATTCTGGTCGGCGC
This sequence comes from Rhinoderma darwinii, assembly GCF_050947455.1. NCBI lineage: Eukaryota > Metazoa > Chordata > Amphibia > Anura > Rhinodermatidae > Rhinoderma > Rhinoderma darwinii. The sequence continues at coordinate 24,734 of NW_027462645.1, forward strand.
AGACAGTACCACCAAGGTTGGGGGAAGTCGAGCCCGCTGGAATCCCCCTGAGAGATGTCGCGCCTAACCCCCACATTACCAAGCTTTGGTTTCTGCATGCCTCTGACAGTCACGTTGGGAGCTATCCACTATTGTCAGCATACCCTCAGGTAAGAATTACACTCTCGGCCATGGGTTGCATCGTGGGGGTCAGTAGCTCGACCGGCCTTCGGGCACTGTCACGGGTCCTTGTGGAGCTATCCGCAACCTTTCATGGCAACCCTCTTCCGCCCTCAGTCGGCGGCCAAGCTAAGCAGCACGCCTAGGACACAACCGAACAGCCACAGGTGACAGATATGAGTTGTTCAAAGTCCTGGTGCTAGTCCGATACTGACTTATGTCACTCTGCTTATTTACTGTCTGCTCCAAACTCCATACACTTGATATAGTTAACAGTCCAAAACAATCTTTGGAAAACTTCTAACTTCAGACAACATACTTCCTCATAGATAAGCGCAGGGACACTGGCATGTGCAATACTAACGGGCAGGCTGGAAAGTTGGAGACCGTAGCTCAGAATCGACTCCGTGTTCTGTGTATAGGTGAAGGCACGGGCAATTTAGGCCTACAGCATGGTATCTGCAATCCCCTGTCCTTATGGTGACAGGAGGTGCCAATGGGTGGGAAGGAATCCAGTACCTGTACCCCTCTGGTCTGTCTCCTCATCTGGTCCAGCTTGCTGAGTCTGGCGCTGCTCCAATATGTGGCTGGTTGCTGCCTCCGGTATCTCCACACTTGTATCTCGCTGGTCTCCGCCGCCAACTGTCCGCCCTCGCTTCCTCTCTCTCAACCATCTCCACCACAGCCACTCGCTGCTCCCCTCACCACCCTTAGGCTGGGTTCACACGAGCACATTAACGTCCGTAATGGACGGACGTATTTCGGCCGGAAGTCCCGGACCGAACTCAGTGCAGGGAGCCGGGCTCCTAGCATCGTAGTTATGTACGACGCTAGGAGTCCCTGCCTCTCCGTGGAACTACTGTCCCGTACTGAAAACATGATTACAGTACGGGACAGTTGTCCTGCAGAGAGGCAGGGACTGCTAGCATCGTACATAACTATGATGCTAGGAGCCCGGCTCCCTGCACTGAGTTCGGGACGGGACTTCCGGCCGAAATACGTCCGTCCATTACGGACGTTAATGTGCTCGTGTGAACCCAGCCTTACACTTCCCCCTTCGTTCTGAAGTGCAGCCCTCTGCACTTAAACCTCATAGTCCTGCAAATAAGCTTGTTGTCTGTTGCGGCTACATCCCTGAGGAAAACGTAATCCGCAGTTCTCTTTGGGTGTTGATGACTCCAAGGACCCGGTCAACTCCAATGCTTCTGTTGGCAGCGGTTCCCAAGATGAATTGGGGTTGTTTGAGGTGATCACCAGCCACCAGTTCCCCTCTGCATTAGTCCGTAATGAGTCCCTCTGATCTTCTGGTACTGGCAATGAGATCACGTCGGACATTGGAAAGGTGCAGGGTCGCAACAGGTTCCGGTGTAGGTTTCTATTCTGACCCCGATCTCCTTCTAGTTGTACCTCATACACCGGGAGTTCAGGATCAATGCATTTGATCACCACATATGGTTTCCTTTTCCATCGGGGGTTCCAGCTTACCCCCACGTGTCGCTTGGTGGTTCCGGAGACCAGTACTCGATCTCCCGGATGAAAGATTGCGTGTCGTCTAGCTCAGTTCGGAGACTTCTCTCCTAATCCAACTCTCTCCACCCTGACTTTTGCGATGTTCAAACGCCTCTGGTGGTCTTGTACACCACTCAGCGGGGGACCTGTCCATGTGATATTCTGGGGTCTCCCACAGGAGCGCTAGTAGTAACCGACTAGGACGGCCGAACATCAGCTGATATGGGGCGTATCATGTCGTGCGGTGTACTGTTTGATTGTAAGCCCACACCAGGTCGTCTACGTACTTTGGTCATCGTTCGTGTTTCTCCTCCCCAAGAGTTCTCAGCAGACCAAGTAACGTGCGGTTAAATCCCTCACAGGCCCCGTTACCTTGCGGGTGGTAAGGCGTCGTCCTCGGTTTCTTGATATGTAGATTACATAGCTCCCAGATGAGTTCGGATTAGAAATTTGGCCCTTGGTCGGATAACAATCGTCTTGGACACCCATAAGGGCGTAGGACGTGTTTCAATAATGCAGTGGCTGTTGTTGATGCCGTCTGATCCTGGGTGGGAATTACTACAGCAAATTTGGAGAAGTGGTCGACACACACTAAGGCATATTTGTGATCCGACGTGACTTCCTGTATGGTCAGGAAGTCGACTGACAGCAGTTCCAAAGGTTCTCCCGTCTTGATGACCATCGGTTCTTCGCACTGTTCTGTAGTTTTGTGCACAACACAGTTCGCTCATTCTTCGCATATGTGTCTGGTTACTTCCCCTAATCCTGGGGAAAAGAAGTGATTATGGATCAATTGGACCGTTTTGTCCGCTGCAAAGTGGCCTCCCTTGTCATGCATCCATCTGCATACCGACTTCACATCTGTCTTTGGCAACACCAGCTGCCATAGTTCATGATACTCTCGCGGAACCCACACTCTGCGGTACAAGACTCCATTTTGCAGCTCCAACCACTCTAATTGGCGGCCCAGGATTCGTGCTCGCGATGTCAGTCGGCTCCTCTCGACTGGTGTTGGTCTTTTTCCTCGAAGTACCTTGATGTCTTCGTCTAGTTGTTGGCGTGTCGCCCATTCAGTTTAGTCATAAATTTCAGCCATCGTGGTAGTTGCTTTAGCCACTCTAGTGATCCTCTTGGCCTTTGACTCTACAGGGGCCACCCGCAGTGGAGGAATCTCGATTTCCTCCTGTTCTTCATCCACCTCTCCACTAGGGATTTCACATGGTTGATGGGATAGAGCATCCACATTTGTGTGATCCTTGCCAGGTTTGTAGTGGATAACGTAGTCGAACCGAGTCAACCGGGCTACCCACCTCTGTTCCATTGCTCCCAACTTTGCGGTATTGAGGTAGGTCAGGGGATTATCAGGGTAGATGTCCAGCTGTAGTTTGTGGGGTTACGCTCCGTGGGCCATAGGCTGCGGCTGCCATGCGCGATGACCCGTTCTACTTCTCCTTGCTGTTGTGCAAGTACTGTTCCCAGCCCTTTTAAGCTACCATCGGTATATAACATAAATGTTCGATTGAAGTCAGCAAAAGCTAGGATAGGGGCCGTCACTAGCTTGGGCTTTAACTCCTCGAACGCCAGTTGTTGATGTTTCTGCCACTGTTTAGCGACAGTCCGACTGTGACTTCCTTTTTTATGCGTGGGTTGTCCGAAAAGGAGCTGATTCAAAGGGCCCGCGACCTTGGCAAAGTCTTGAATATATCTGTGATAGTATCCGACTAATTCCAGATTGGACCTTACTTCCATCGTGTTTTCCAGTACGGGCCACTCTTGCACCGCCTTCACCTTGGCAGAGTCTGGGGCGATTCCATTTGCATCCACGAGATGACCGAGGTACTTGATCTGCTGACGGGCCAATTTACACATACTAGGTTTCAGTTTGAGACCATATTTGCCCAAGTCTCCTAAGCAATGCTCCATTAACCGCTGGAATGTACTCGGAGCGTTGGTGAGCCCAAACGGCATTCGGTTAAATTCAAACAGACCGGTGGGGATGATAAATGCAGTTTTCTCCTTGTCCACTTCCTTCATGGGTACCTGCCAGTACCCACTGGCTAGGTCCAGAGTCGTATAATATTGTGCTTTTTGTATGGCAGTTAACGACTCCTCCACCCGGGTAATGGATGAGCATCTATATTTGTACATGCGTTTAGATTTCGTTAACCCATGCAAAATCTAAGGGAGCCAACCTTCTTGCGTACCAGAACAATTGGAGCCGCCCACAGACTTTGCCTCTCCCAGATTACTTGACATTCCAACATCTTGTGCAATAGGTCTTTTACCTCTCGATGTAAAGCCAGTGGGATATTGCGATATCGTTCCCTGATAGGTGGGTTGATTCCGGTATATATTTTGTGCTCTATTGTGGTGTTGCACCCATAGTCTTCCTCGTGTTGTGCGAATACCCAGTCAAACTGCTACACCAAAAGCTTCAACTGCTCCTTGGCCTCTGTCGTCGGGGCCACTCCATCCAGCCTCAACTGTTGCCACAGCTGATAACTTGAACCCTGTTCGAGAGTAGGAGCCCGATCCTCTTGTCTTGACCTTCCCTCGGTGAGTTCGGTAGTGGTTGGAATGGTCACGTCCTCCGGCCGGACTAACTCGATGCCCGCCAGTAGCGTGTCGGCTGATCTGACAATGGCGTTCTGTGTTGGATTAATCAAACGGACCGTGACCATGCCCCTTGCAATTCGACACAACGTCCGTCCTATCACCCACTCGCCCGGATTATCTATAGTGGATACTGTTTCCACCATGACGAGGTGGTGTGTCCCGACCATCAAAGGAATAGCAATAAATATAAAGGAAGTAAATGTATGGATATACAGGAAAGCGCTGCTGGTAAGAATTAATTAGCAATGGTAAATTCCTTGAATTATTTATTACAAGGCAATAAGGCAACGTGTATCGACACATGACGTGTCTTTGTCAGGCCAAGGAAGAACAAACAGTAAAAAATGACATCTTATATACAAATCCAAACAAGGTTACACAAATCAAGAACAGCCCCAAAAAAAAACACGAAAACAAAGCTCATAGAAAGAGCAGCTGTCAGTGACATCATCAAGTAAACAGATGTTAATACAAAGTATGTGAATAAACCAAAAATAAACATACCAACTGATTAGTAATGCTTTAGGGTATGTGCACACGAGGTCATTACGTCCGTAATTGACGGACGTATTTCGGCCGCAAGTACCGGACCGAACACAGTGCAGGGAGCCGGGCTCCTAGCATCATACTTATGTACGACGCTAGGAGTCTCTGCCTCGCTGCAGGACAACTGTCCCGTACTGTAATCATGTTTTCAGTATGGGACAGTAGTTCCACGGAGAGGCAGAGACTCCTAGCGTCGTACATAAGTATGATGCTAGGAGCCCGGCTCCCTGCACTGTGTTCGGTCCGGTACTTGCGGCCGAAATACGTCCGTCAATTACGGACGTAATGCCGTCGTGTGCACATACCCTTACCAATGCATTATTCTGCCAATACATGCAAGATGAGCAAAATGGACATTACAATAGCAGGGGTACATAATATGGCGTTATGAGCGGATGAGCCATGGAAAACATGGAAAGAGAAAGACAGAGTAAAATACAACATTTAAAAGTCAAAAACAGCAATTAAAAGTTAATACTGTATTATATTTACGTGTCTTGTAGATTAGTCCACAGGGGGATGCGGACCCTATTGAGAACCTTTGGAGCATCCTCAAGCAAAATATCTATGAGGGTGGGAGGCAGTTCACATCAAAACAGAAGCTCTGGGAGGCTATTCTGACATCCTGCAAAGATATTTAAAGAGGCTCTGTCACCAGATTTTGCAACCCCTATCTGCTATCGCAGCAGATAGGCGCTGCAATGTAGATTACAGTAACGTTTTTATTTTTAAAAAACGAGCATTTTTGGCCAAGTTATGACCATTTTTGTAGTTATGCAAATGAGGCTTGCAAAAGTCCAAGTGGGTGTGTTTAAAAGTAAAAGTCCAAGTGGGCGTGTATTATGTGCGTACATCGGGGCGTTTTTAATACTTTCACTAGCTGGGCGCTCTGAAGAGAAGTAACATCCTCTTCTCTTCAGAACGCCCAGCTTTTGCTGTCGATCTTACCTGCAAACGCTGATGCTGCTGCAGAATCAACTGTAGCCTCTGGTGCCGATGTGGCCGTCACGATGCAGGACCTGTGAGTGACGTCACAGATCTGCACTGCCAGAAGCTGGGCGTTCTGAAGAGAAGAGGATGTTACTTCTCTTCAGAGCGCCCAGCTAGTGAAAGTATTAAAAACGCCCCGATGTACGCACATAATACACGCCCACTTGGACTTTTACTTTTAAACACACCCACTTGGACTTTTGCAAGCCTCATTTGCATAACTACAAAAATGGTCATAACTTGGCCAAAAATGCTCGTTTTTTAAAAACAAAAACGTTACTGTAATCTACATTGCAGCGCCTATCTGCTGCAATAGCAGATAGGGGTTGCAAAATCTGGTGACAGAGCCTCTTTAAGCAGAAACTGTCCAAACACTCACAAATTCAATGGATGCAAGAATTGTGAAGTTGATATCAAAGAAGGGGTCCTATGTTAACATGTAACTTGGCCTGTTAATTTTTTTTTTATTGAAATAGCTTTTGATTTCTGTAAATATGACCTCCTGATGCTGCAAATTTAACAAATGACCATTTTAGTTCTCTTTACAACCTTTAAAATGTTTTGATCTCTGTTGTGCATAATAATTTGAAACAGTGCATTTTGAGTTTTTTACTTCTAAAAAAAAATCTATTATCATTAGGAGATTTGTTCAACAAAATTCGCATTATACTCCAAAGGTTGATGGCTTGAAGATTATACTGACTGTCATTTGCATCGACTATTTAGGAAAATCAGCGAAAATTAACATTTGCATAATAATTTGGAACGCGGTGTAGTTCTATCATGGGTGCCTCTAACCTCTCTTGGTTCTGGAACTTGTTGTGGAATAACTGGTACGTCATGGTCGTAACTTCGGATCCCGTATCAATCAGACCCCTCCAGTCCCCCAATGATGGCCGTCACAACTGGACATCGTCCCGTCAAAAGTTCCACGTTCCCTCGTGGACCTAACAGTGAATTGTCCGCGGCTTGGGCCTCAGCGGCGGGAGCTTCTAGTTTAACGGCGGCTGTTCTTGTCTGGGGAACTGCTCCGTTCTGCAGTCTCGGGCAAAGTGTCCTGGTTGATCACAGCGCCAACAGCGACGAGGACCTCCTGATGGGGCTCAGGACAGTCAAGGCGGCGGCGTTCGTCTATCGGCCATAACTCTCAACTGCACAACCTCCGTTTTCAACTCCCGGATTGCTTCACGGACGTCCCAGGCGAAATCCTGGAACCCACTCCCGGTTGTTCCCCTCCGCCTGGCGTCGCTTCGGTAGGGCCTGTACACTGTCATTCCACATTTGCTTCCCCGGCTTCTTCTCTTAGGACTTCGCCCATGGTCACCGTGGCTCTGACGAAACCTCTCAGTGTCCTCCTCAAGTTGCGACTCTCCAGACCGGAGATGAACTGGTTCCTCACAATCTGGTCAGGCTCGGGAAGTGCCGCACATCCCGCTGCGTCTTTCTTCACCAACCTGCTCCACATGCCTTGAAGTCCCATTGAAAATTGTTTGAGGGACTTCCCATTCTTTTGCACCCGCGTGTAGAATTACTTTTGCAGGTCGGCGGGTGAAGTGACGTCCCCAAACAATGAGTCTAGTCTATTAATGATAGTCTCTAGCATGTCACGCTGGTCGGCTGGTAAGACCAGTTCAGCTCTCCTTGCATACCCCTCTAGGGAATTAAGCGCTAAATCAGCTTGGTGTCCCAACGCTACCAGGAACAACCGGACAGCCGCGCGTACCCTCTCGGCCCAATCTGTAATAGGTACACTCTGTCCATTGAATTTAGGGATGGCCATCAGCGTGGCTTCCATCGGTATTACGCCCGCGGAAGGCGCGGCTCTGCCACCGCTGCTTGATGGTCCATCCTCCTCTAATCCGGATGTTGATCCTGCCGACTACGCCAAATTGTGTAAGCAGGTTGACTCTCGATATGGAACAATAAATACAACATAGCTTCTGGTTTAACCGTTTACTGCAATCAATTGAACAGGACCTTTTCCTTCTGGTAGGTACAGACAGTAACATTGAGGTTGGGGATGTCAAGCCCGCTGGAGTCCCCCTGAGAGAGGTCGTGCCTAACCCCCACGTTACCAAGCTTTGGTATCTGCATGCCTATGACAGTCACGGTGGGAGCTATCCACTATTGTCAGCATACCCTCAGGTAAGAGTTACACTCTCGGCCATGGGTTGCGTCGTGGGGGTCAATAGATCGACCGGCCTTCAGGCACCGCCACGGGTACTTGCGGAGCTATCCACTACCTTTCATGGCAACCCTCTCCCGCCCTCAGTCGGTGGCCAAGCTACGCAGCACGCCTAAGACGCAACCGAACAGCCACAGGTGACAGATATGAGTTGTTCAAAGTTCTGGTGCTAGTCCAATACTGACTTCTGTCACTCTGCTTGTTCTAATGTCTGCTCCTAACTCCACACACTTGATATAGTTAACAGTCCAAAACAATCTTCGAAAAACGTCTAACTTCAGACAACATACTTCTTCGTAGATAAGCGCAGGGACACTGGCATGTGGCAATACTAACAGGCAGGCAGGGAAGTTTAAGACCGTGGCTCAGAATCTACTCCGTCTTCCAGGTATAGGTGAAGGCACGAGCAATTTAGGCCTACAGCATGGGATCTGCAATCCCCTGTCCTTATGGTGACACGAGGTGCCAATGTGGGGGAAGGAATCCGGTACCTGTACCCCTCTGGTCTGTCTCCGGAGATCCGCAACAGGCAAGTTGGTGGGGATTACGCCGGGGCGGGCACACTGCCTCCTGCAGATTTTTGGGAGGAACGCAGGCTGGTAGGGGAGATGGAGGGGAAGTGCAGTCTCCCGGTTGGCGCTGTGCCTTTGGATCACGGTCGGAGAGGTGCATTGTAAGAGAATTTTTGGGCCACCTGAAGCTAAGCTGGGGCCCCCAGTGTGGGGCTAGCGGTAGAGGAACGTATTGTGAGGTTACCTAGTTCTGAATAAGGATGTCTGGCTGATGTGGTGTTGTCTTCACGCAGGATCCCATGATGGAGGGTGTCGTCGCGTCGATTACCGGCTGGTGGCAAATTCAGGAGGTTCAGGACAAGGACTGTGAGTTGGGACCGGGTGCATGGCTCATTGAAAGACAAGTGTCCAGGCCGGGGGAGAATTGCAGCTCAGGTCACCACTACGATCAGGATGGATCGCATGGTCGTTCTGATGACTGGAGGGCACCATCCATGAGGAATCCGGAGGCGTTATCACCTGTCGGGAGGGCCGTACATTGATCGTGGATGGAGGGGTCGACTGATGTCTCGTTATTATGCAGGGGCACCGTTGGACCAACAAGCGTTGGTCGGCCGGTTTTTCCAGAGAGCAGTGGACCGGCAGGTCTTGTTAGCTGCGAAAGGGGGACCTCAGACTTTGGCGATTGATTTCGGGATAGAGAGGGCTTGGAAACAGGTTCAGGGTACGGTTTTGTCTTCCCCTTCGGGGAGTGTGTTGGGGCCGGATGAAGGATCAAGTACGGTGTTAGAGGGTTCACAGGTTGGCGGAGGGGATTCAACTCAGGCTGGTGTGGGTCCGGTGTCAAATATGGCATATAGGGAATCTTATCTGGTCTTTTCAGGTCCTCTTGGGTCCTCTGGGGATCGAAAAACAGGAGTTTGTGGAGTTATTTTCCCTTTTGCCGTTGGATAACTTTCCAGAGACGAAGGAGGTGGACAACGGTGAAAAACAGAAGAAATGTGAGGAGGAAGTGCGCAAACGTAGGTACAGAAAGATTTCTAAGACTTTTGGCAATTGGCTGCGTGCCTTTTGCATTTATGCGAACATCTGGGGGGTGAAGGTTCTGGAAAAATGTGAATCGATTTTTTGTTACGTGGCCGGCATTTGGGATGCATGCAAGACTTATGGGGGTTTGGCTTGGTGGAGGTACGACTAACAATTTTGTCAACGCTTGGCGGCATGCCCCTCTATGCATTGGGATCAGTTGGACCTGCCATTATGGATGCAGCTCATAATGTCCCAGCGCTCTGCCCCATTTTATGGGGGGGGGGCAAGGTTCTGCCCAACCGCCCCTTAACAAACAGGGAGTGTGTTTTGGCCCTTCAGTGGGGCTGTCATGCAAATTTAGGCATTAGTGCTCAGCATGTGCTGCTCTCCACCCCTACTCTTGTTGTTTTAAGCAAACCGTTAAGCACCCTGGGGACGACTCTGGGAAAGGGGAGGAATCAAGTGAACCTAGGCGCGATGCTACCATGGGTCAAGCGGTATGGCAATAGGGCACATGCAATTTTGTTAAGGTACGCTTTTTCGGTTGGGTTTCGCATTCCGGGCTCTGGAGGTGGGATTGGTTCGGGGGTTCCAGTAAATTTAAAAACGTCTGTTTCTCCGTTGGGAGTAGTTCCGAAAAAGGAGACAGGAAAGTTTAGGATGATATATCATCTTTCCTTTCCGAAAAGCTCATCTGTTAATGTCAGCATAGATAGGGACCTTTTGCTCTGTGTCGCATGCTTCATTTGATAGGGCAGTGGATTTGGTACGGGAATCGGGTCCGGGCTGCCCTATTGGCAAAAGTGGATGTCGAGTCGGCGTTCAGGTTACTTCCTATTCACCCAGACAGTCATCACTTTCTTGGCTTCTTTTTCGATGGTGGGTATTTTGGGCACATTTATTTACCCATGCGTCTTTCCCTGTCCTGTTCATATTTTGAGAACTTTAGTAGTTTTGTGGAGTGGGTGGTCTTCCGGTTTTGGTAGCGCCATCCATTACCTAGAAAATTTCTTGTGCGTAGGCCCGGCTGGGTCCCCAGTTTGTTGCCACATGTTGAGTACGTTGTTGAGAATTTGGCATTCCTATGGCGGCGAACAAGACAGTGGGGCCAGCTCCCTGCCTCACTTCTTTGGGTCACTCAATTGACTCGATTAGTGGGGTTTGCCGTTTACCAGTGGACAAGTTGGCTAATCTACAGGACGGGATTTGTCGGCTAGGTAGGCTTCGGAAGGTTAGGCTTCGAGAGTTGCCTCAGTGGAGTTGGGTCTGCAGACGGATGCAGCTTCTAGTGTCGGCTTTGGCGCGCTATTGGGGAGGAGATGGTGCGTGGCGCGATATCCGTCTTTTTGAGGGGTGCTTCCCCTTGTTGCAGAACTTGACGTTTTTGGAGTTATTCCCCATAGTGGTGGCCGTACATGTTTGGGAGGACCTTTTTCAGAACCGGAGGGTGGTATTTCTTTCAGATGATATGGGCGTGGTACACGCAGTCAATAAATTGTCAGCTGGGTCGGACCCGGTGGTCAGGTTGCTGAAGCTATTAGTGCTGCAATGTCTTTGTTTGAACTTGCTGTTTAGGGCAAAACATGCCTCATGACGAAGCCGCAGGCAAAATGCGCGTCGAGGCATTCTTTTGAGGTGTCCCTATCTCTTCCGGTTTCGATCCCTATTTCTTTGTATCCATCATGACCAAGGGTATGCATCAACCTTTCAGTTCTCAGTATTTTTTCACATATTTTTTATGTCAAGCTTTCGGGCTTCAGGCTGCATTTGTATATCCTTGACTAGGTATTTCTATTTGGGTATATCCAATTCTTTTTTGTGGGGTTACCTCCCCACATGTTATACACAGCTAGACATACTTGGTCATTGATTGGCATGCATTAGTGCTCTGTTCCTGTCACGTTGGGTTCGTGGACCCACTGGGCTGCACCGCCTTGGTGCCATACAAGGATGCAGGGAGCCATCCTTTTTTGTGATGAAGAACCCGGCTCCTGCCGGGGAGGAAGACTTCCGTATGAAGCCCCTCTCCAAGTTCTCCTTAACATAGGCGGACATGGACATAGTCTCTGGCAAGGAGAGAGGATATATCCTACCACGGGGAAGGTATGCACCAGGCATCAGCTCGATAGGACAGTCATACGCCTAGTGTGGGGGCAGTGTCTCTGCCTCCCTTTTTTTGAAGACATCCGAAAATGCAGCATAATGACCAGGCAATCCTGCCAATGACCGAGGCAGAGGCTGGACCGAATGAATCTGCACCAAAGCAGGCCCAGCGACACAGGGTCAACGGCTCTGGGTAGGACATAGAACTGCAGCAGTTCTGAGTGGAGGGCCCCTACTTGGAACCTCAGTGGTTTGGTCACAGCAACAACTGGGTTAGGCAGGGGTAGAGCATCTACAGAAGCAATTGTTAACGGGCTCTCCATAGGGGTGGTAGGCAACTGAAGAAGGTCTCTACGGATGAAATTAGCCACGGATCTCGAGTCCAGATATGCAGAGACCTGATGCATTCTCTCGCCAGACACTATGGTCGCCGGTATGGACAATTTGGATGAAAGTCCTTTTTTACCCAGGGTTGTCACTCCTAGCAACCCTAGGCTTTGGGGCTTTAGGGGACACAGGCGCACAAAATGGCCACCGAGGCCGCAATAGAAACAAAGTACCGAAGTGCGTCTGCGTTGTCTCTCCTGGGTGGATAGCTTACCCCGGTCCATCATCACAGATTCCCTAGGAGAATTGACATCAGAGGACAGCAGGGGTTGCTGCAAAGTAGGTCCCAGACTAGGAGGGTCTCCCTCACGACTAACCTCTTGGAGGCGTTCTGGGATCCATATGTCAATCTGGATGAGGTCATACAGGGTAGATGGCAGGTCTCGAGCGGCAAGTTTGTCCTTAATCCTAGGGGACAGTCCATTCCAGAATGCCGCCACCAGAGCCTCATTGTTCCACAACAGTTCTCCCGCCACGGTGTGGAAGTGGATGGCGTACTCACTCACGGAGGTGTCTCCTTGGCGTAGTTTAATCAAGGCAGCCACTGCAGATGAGGCCCGTCCAGGCTCCTCAAATACCATGCGACAGGTCCGGAGAAATGGTTCGCCCATGCAAGAGCCTTTCCGGTGAGGAGAGAAATGATGAATGCAACCCTGGCTCCGTCAGATGTAAATGTCCTGGAACACAGGCTGAAATGGATCTGGCGCTGGTTCAAAAATCAACGACAGGAACCTGTGTCTCCATCATAGCGGTCCGGAAGTGGCAAAGAAAAACGCGGGTCGACACTGCCAGGAGGTGTATTCTGAGGATCAACACTGCCAGAAGGTATAGTAGGAGGAACGGCAGCTCTTGCTTCCTGCTGACGAACGAGATTGTTCAAAGCTTGGAGGAGTTGGTCCTGTCGAGACTGGAAATCTAGCAAATCCGCCCGCATCTCTTGTGACGTCGTCATGGTCTTGAATTGACCAGCGGGATCCATAGCCTGAGCTTACTGTCGTGAAGCGTTCGTGGACCCACTGGGCCGTACCGTCTTGGCGGTATGGCAGCTGGCCAACAGGACGCAGGTCAAAGTCTATAGTTTGTATAGGGTACCTGTGGCAGCTCGGATAGAAGCGAGGCAGGCTAGGCAGGAACTTGGCAGCAGGTGGACGTCAGGTGTGGAGAGGCAGGTCAAGCGTGGAATACAGCACAGCACGGCTACAGCAAGCACGACACTAGATTCAGGAACAGGAAACAGGAACAGGAAAAAGGAACAGGAAACCACTGGGAGCAGGAAACACTAGGGGGCCATTGCAAGACAGACTAGGGATACAACAACAAAGCTCAGGCATAGAACTAGGGGGCTGGACCCCTCTTATAGTCCAGAGTACACACAGGTCAAAGGTCAGGAACGAGGTCCGGTGCACGTGCTGCCCCTTTAAGAGCGGGCACAAGCGTGCGCGCACACCCTATGGGATCTGAGGAGGAGGCTGGGGCCAGAGCTTGCCGACTCGTGGCTGCGGCTGTCAGGGGAGGAACGGAGCTGACAGCCCGCAGCCACGGACATGACGCACTATGTACAGGGGGCTATGTGTGGCACTATGTACAGGGGGCTGTGTGTATGTGGTGTTTTAAAGTGTGTGGTATTATTATATTCAGGCGCGCAGTGTTTGGTGCTATTATATTTAGGGGTACAGTATGTGGCACCATGATAACTTTATTTTCATTTACAGGTGTGGAAATGTTGGAAAAGTGTCGAAGACATCTGAGTGGCAAATTCTGCAGAAATCAGTCATGGCTGGGAGAAGTCGTCATGTGCTCTGGACCGGATGGAGAAGAAAAGAGGAAAAAAACTACTAGAATCTGAGACGTCGTCACATGTGAGTCACTAGATTTATAGAGAATCTGTCACCTATCCTGACATTTTTATTATAGGAAATCCTTGTATTTCACAAAAAGTCTTCCTGCAGTCCAGGACTGATAGACAATTCCCCTTGTCAGGAGGTCGTGTCCCTGCACAGTGTGAAAATGTCAGTATGTAGGGATACAGTGGCGCTGCCTTGAAAGGTGATTGTGGTGCTGGATGTGGTTTGTTCGTCCTATTATGAGGCCAGTTAGTTCTTGCTGGTTTTCACTTGGGCCTTCTTCTGAGCTTTTCGGGTGGGGAGCTGTTGAGTTCAAGTAAAGTTCGTCCTGAGGGTGTCTTGTATGAAGACGTGATTTGGGATCCAGAGTCGGTGAGGATCTAGCTTCGGGCATCCAGAACAGATCAGATAGGAAGGGGAGTGTTGGTTGCATTCTCATCCATTACGGACAGGCTGATCTGTCTAGTTTTTGCCTTCCACTCCTTTGATTGTCTCATGATTACTTGATAAAGGGGTTCTGTTTCTCCGAAATGTGTTGTACCTCAAGAGACCCTCTATCTCTCTTTTTTATGTAGATTCTATTGTTTAAGACAATAAAATATATATATATTTTTTCTCAAAAACGTGTTGGACTCGTAGAAGTATTGCGCCTGGATGGTGTCTCTTTTTTTTTACAGTGGTTCCCACCTGGTTCCCATTGTTTTTATCTACCTACCTTCACTCCTTCCAGAAGTTTAGGATTCCTGGCAGTTCGGGGCTGGTTTGTGTCCATGTTGATGGGTCCTTTCTGTCTCGCTTTCAGTTTCTGTCTATCCTCCAGAAGGCTATAGTTAAGCTAGGGGGGCTGCAGGGGAATTTGGGACCCATTCTTTCATAGTGGGGGCTGCCCCCAAAGTGTCTCCTTTGGGTGTAATGGTTGAGAGTGTGAAGAACATTGGTCATTGGAAATCGAGTGCCCATAAGAGGTATGTTCGCCCAGGGTGAGTTTGGGTGCCAGAGGTGTGAGTGGAGTGAGTGACTGGTGTGTGGAGATTGGAATTCCTATTGTTTCAGATGGAGTATTTTTTAATCCTCCTTGCTTTTTTTGTATGTTTCTTTTTTTCCCTCCTCTGCATCCTCTGATCTTTCTTTTCTTTTTATAGGCTTGGGTGAGTGTATTTGGTTCGGTAGGGCTCGAAAGTATTTTGTGATAACATGATTCCCTGTGGATATTGACTTCTTTGGGGTGTGTATATGAGGGCTGGTGTTTGGAACTGGAGGGAATTCTAAAAAACAAACATTTGTCAATGTGCTGCTTGGAGAGGGATTTGGTGATTTCAATTCAGGAGCAAACAAATTTGGACTAGGTCTATCTGTATTATTGAGATATAATACTAACAGAGATGAGAAAGCCGGCTCCGGGCGCACGTCATTATGAAAGGGTGTACCTATCCAACGGAGGGTAGTATTGGTGCCGTCTGGTGAGTCGTAGGTGGTAAAAAATGTATTATCAATGGAATTGGTGTGATATATCATATCTATGTGTGATGGTTCAGACGGGGCTTTGTGAAATAATGGGGGTAGGTTTATGTTGGGTGGGATCCAGGGTTCTGCACTCTTAAGTTCTGGGTCTATTTGTCTGATGGTATTGTGGTGGACAGAAACTTTTGTAATATTATCATTGTATTTGTTATGAGTATTGCTGGAGACTGTATTTTCGTGATGAGATATAGAGGTGCTACTTCTATAGGTATTTTTGTTGTATTTTCTCGTATTTGTGTTTTTATCTTTGTCGGATCTAAGGTTTTCATATGTCCGAATGTGATGGTTCTGAAATGGCTTTTTTTTATGTTTTTGATCAGCAGATCCCATGGTTGGTGTGTCTGAAGATTGACATGCATAATCCTGTCGATCTCGTTTGAATTTGGCTGCTTTTTTTTCTATTACATCTCTTTCTAATCTCGTTAGTCTCATTTTTACGGATGACTAAATTTTTTAAAAGTCCGGATGTTTTTTGTATAATTCTAGCTTGACCCATGTAATATTGAGGAGTTTAGAAAAATGGTCTGATAGTGACGTTCTTTTTGTAAAAAGACGTTACATCATACCCCTAGAACATATAGTCATGTATTCTTTCCACTCTGAGGAAAAATGTACACTACCGTTCAAAACTTTAGGGTCACTTAGAATCTGAAAACATAGAGAATGAACACATGTATAGAAAAAAAATTGTCTATTATCGCAGATATATAGACGATCTCTTTCTTATCTGGTCAGGTACTGATGAAGAAGCTAATAGTTTTATAAAAAATGTAAATAAAAATGAATGGGGAATTCAATTCACACAAAGTATATCTAAAGAAAGAATAGTATTTTTAGACCTAGAAATTAGTAATTCTGGCAACAAATTCATAACGAAAACACATTTTAAGTATATTGACAAAAACAGTTTCTTGAATTTTAAAAGTGCACATTATAAGCGATGGACAACAAATATCCCACATAGCCAATTCAGAAGGATAAGAAAGAACTGTTCTTCAATAGAAATATATAAAGAACAATCCAAAATTCTCAAAGAAAGGTTTGAAGAGAAAGGGTACCCTCAAAACCTGATTAAGCATGCGTACCAAAGAAATCTGGATACTTCCCAAGAAGTATGCTTATTAGAAAAAGTACATGCAAAACACAATAAAGAAATCCCGAAGAATAATTATTCTAACAACTTTATCACAACTTTTAATCATGAGCACAACGCCATCAGAGGCTCATTACAAAAACATTGGAGCATACTTCAAAATGACCCAATTTTGAATAAGATTATTCCCCCAAAACCAGGTATAACATTCCGTCGAGGGAGAACAATTAAAAATATATTGTCACCCAGCAGACTGAGGTTAAATACCTCTTTTTCCATCTCTAACCATCATCTTAAACCTGCATGTATTTATAAATGTGGGAAAAGAAATTGCTTATGCTGTCTAAGCATAAATGCAGGTAAATCACAGGTCATGTCAAATGTGACGAAAGAAACGTTCCAAATAAACACCTTTATGACCTGTGAAACCGATCATGTAGTCTATATGATCGAATGTGAGTGTGGATTACAATATGTCGGGAGAACCACCCAGACATTGAGAAGTAGACTAAATGGTCACCGTTTTAATGCTAAAAATGGGTTTTTAAAACATAGCCTTTCAAGACGTCTGCTATATAATCATGCATCAAATTTTAATAATATAAAAATCTCCCCCATTGAGCAAATAAACCCCAAAATACATAACCGAATTTCCCTCCTGAACAAACGTGAATCGTTCTGGATATTTAAATTTGAAACGTTGAGTCCAAATGGACTCAATGAAAAAATAGATCTAGTTTAAATCAGAAACTATATATAGAAAAAAAAATTCACATATTCTTAGCAAGTGATAAATTATCGGAATTTACGAATAGCTCAAAATAGAATAAAACATAAACAAAATATTTTAAAAGACATTGTTTAATAACTTCTACATCATAAAAAAACAAACATCAATGCATCAGATGAGTTGACAGAGATAAAACCTCAAAAGATCTAATATGAATATCCCTCGTGGACATGCAGCAAAATATAAGAGCTTCTTTCCCGACAATTAACAAATCAACGAATGCGAACCAATAGGTACAATGATAGAAATGTTTTCTATAACAAAGCAATCCATTCCTAATATAGAACAAGAGGACAGCATAAATTCA
This sequence comes from Rhinoderma darwinii, assembly GCF_050947455.1. Taxonomy (NCBI): domain Eukaryota; kingdom Metazoa; phylum Chordata; class Amphibia; order Anura; family Rhinodermatidae; genus Rhinoderma; species Rhinoderma darwinii. The sequence continues at coordinate 42,325 of NW_027462645.1, forward strand.
GACACAATTACACAAATTAAATAAGAAACAATACCTGTGAACACATTCCAAGGAGCTTCTTTTTTTCCAAAGTTTGTTTCCTTGAAAATCACGAGGAAGAGGTTTCCTACACGTATCCACTCGACGCGGTTACAGCTCCAGAGGCAAGCACAGTGTGACCAAGTCCAAAAAGGAATAAACATCTTAGAAGCACAAAAGTTAAGTTGTGCTAACGACATAGCACAACTAAAAAAGGTGAGCTCCATTTCATCTTCTACAATTGAATTTTGTCATCTGTACGTTATCACCTTAGGGGAGCGCCTTCTCTTCTCTTTTTTTTGTCTTTTTGCAAGTACTTCTATTTTAGAAGCAGTTTTGAAAAAAATATATATAATTTTTTTAGCAATTTAGGAGACTTACAACTGTTATAATAATTTAATACGTTTTGAAGTACATTTTTTTTTCCTGCACCAAGCCATGTTTTCAGAGGCTCATAGGTGTCCGAATGATGGAAACCACCAAAAATTACCCCATAAAACTACACCCCTTAAGGTATTTATTAAGGTGTGTAGCAAGTATTTTGACCCCCACAGCTTTTTTGTAAGAATTCATGCAAAACAGGTGCAAAATAAAAAAAATTCACTTTTTCTACAAATGTATCATTTTAAAGACATATTTCTTTGTAAAGCGAACATGAGAATGAAGAAACACACCCCAAAATCTATCACCCTATTTCTTCTGTGTTCAAAAATGCCCCCAGTGTGGCCCTAGTACGCTGCCTGGATACACTAGACCCCTTAACCCCTTAAGGACGCAGCCTAGTTTTGGCCTTAAGGCTCAGTGTAAAGGATCTGCCAGGCACAGCTTCGGGGTTAACTCCCATAGGTAATCAGTCTGCACCTGAATCTACGTCTCTGAGACTGACTCCATCTTCCATCACTCAGGATGGCAGGCTTAGGAGTGGGAGAGCCTATCGCAGCCTGGCCAGATGGAGCTAGCTCCCGCCCTCTGTCTATTTATACCTGCCTTTCCTGTTCCTCCTTTGCTTGTGATTCTTTTCGTGTGGTTTCCTGGCCCAGCTACAGCTCCTAACTATTTGATCCTGCTCCATACTGACCCTGGCTTACTGACTACTCTCCTGCTCTGCGTTTGGTACCTCGTGCTCTCCTGGTTTGACTTGGCTCGTTCACCTCTCTGGTTGCTCACGGTGTTTCCGTGGGCAACTGCCTCTTTCCCTTTGCTTTGTATTCCCTTGTATGTTTGTCTCGTGCACTTACTGAGCGTAGGGACCGCCGCCCAGTTGTACCCCATCGCCTAGGGCGGGTCGTTGCAAGTAGGCAGGGACAGAGTGGCGGGTAGATTAGGGCTCACTCGTTCGTTTCCCTACCCCCGTCGTTACACTCAGAGCCCATTTTTCAAATCTGACATATTTCACTTTATTTGGTAATAATGTCGGAATGCTTAAACCTACCCAAGCGATTCTGAGATTGATTTCTCGTGACACATTGGGCTTCATGTTCGTGGTAAAATTTGGTCGATATATTCAGTGTTTATTGGTGAAAAATTGCAAAATTTAGAGAAAATTTTGAAAAAATAGCATTTTTCAGAATTTAAATGCATTTGCTTGTAAAACAGACGCTTATACCACCCAAAATAGTTACTAGTTCACATTTCCCATATGTCTACTTTGGATTGGCATCGTTTTTTGAACATTCTTTTATTTTTCTTGGACGTTACAAGGCTTAGAACATAAGCAGCAATTTCTCATATTTTTAAGAAAATTTCAAAAGCCTTTTTTTTTAAGGTACCTCTTGAGTTCTGAAGTGGCGTTGAGGGACCTATGTATTAGAAACCCTGATAAAACACCCCATTTTAAAAACTAGACCCCACAAAGTATGCAAAACAGCATTTAGAAAGTTTTTTTTAACCCTTCAGGCATTTCACAGGAATTAAAGCAAAGTGGAGGTGAAATTTGCAAATTTCATTTTTCTTGCTGAATTTTCGATTTTATTCATTTTTTTTCTGTAACACAGAAGGTTTTACCAGAGAAACACTACTAAATATGTATTGTCCAGATTCTACAGTTTTTAGAAATGTCCCACATGTGGCTCTACTGCGCTCGTGGACTAAAACACAAGCCCTAGAAGCAAAGAAGCACCTAGTGCATTCTGAGGCCTCTTTTTTATTAGAATATATTTTACGCACCATGCCAGGTTTGAAGAGGTGTTGAGGTGCCAAAACAGTAGGAATCCCCCAATAGTGACCCCATTTTGGAAACTACACCCCTCAAGGAAGTCATTTATGGTTGTTGTTACCATTTTGACCGCATAGTTTTTTCACAGCACGTATTTGAATTGGGCTGTGAAATGAAAAAAATTTCATTTTTTCCAATTAAATGTCATTTGTGATCAAAATTTCTTATTTTCTCAGGGAACAAAATACTCCATTTTGTTGCCCAATTTCTCCTGAGTGCAGCAATACCCCATTTGTGGTGATAAACTGCCGTTTGGGCTCATGGGAGGCCTCAGAAGGGAAGGAGCGCTGTGTGTTCTTTGGAGTGCAGATTTTGCTGGTTTGGTTTTCGGGTGCCATGTCACATTTGCAGAGCCCCAGAGGTATCAAAGCAATGGAAACCCACCAGAATTGACCCCATTTTGGAAACTACACCCCTCAAGGAATTCATTTATGGGTAATGTGACCATTTAGACCACATAGTTTCTTCACAGAACTTATTTGAATTGGGCTGGGAATGAAAAAAATATATATTTTTTCCAATAATATGTCATTTTAGCTCAAAATTTCTTATTTTCACATGAAATAAAATACTCTATTTTGTTTCCCAATTTGTCCTGAGTGCGGCAATACCCCATTTGTGGTGATAAACTGCTTTTTGGGCCCATGGGAGGGCTCAGAAGCGAAGGAGTGCTATTTGTTCTTTGGAGTCCAGATTTTGCTGGATTGGTTTTCGGGTGCCATGTCGCATTTGCCCCAGAGGTATCAAAGCAATGGAAACCCACCAGAAGTGACCCCATTTTGGAAACTACACCCCTCAAGGAATTAATTTATGGGTGTTGTGACCATTTTGACCCCATAGTTTTTTCACAGAACTTATTTGAATTGGGCTGGGAATGAAAACAAAATTATTTTTTTCAAATAATATGTAGTTTTGGCTGAAAATTTCTTATTTTCACAAGAAAAAAAATACCCCATTCTGTTGCGCAATTTGTTCTGAGTGCCGCAATACCCCATTTGTGATGATAAACTGTCGTTTGGGCCCATGGGAGGGCTCAGAAGGAAAGGACCACCATTTGGCCTACTGGGGATTTTCTAGTGCGAAGTCATGTATGCAGAAGCACCTGAGGTACCAGTACAGTTGAAACCCGCAAGAAGTGACCCCGTTTTAAAAACTACACCCTTAAGGCATTCATCTAGAGGTGTAGTGAGCATTTTGACCGGAGACATACACCCCATAAACTGTAATGTGGGTTCTCCCGGGTATGGCAATACCCTACATGTGGCTGTTATCAGCTGCCTGGGCACACAGCAGGGCTCAGAGGGGAAAGACGAGGGGGGATAAGCTGTGCGGAGTGCATCAGGGTAAGTAAAATTGGGGTAAATTATAAACCAAGGGATGTATGATAAATTTTAAAACACTCTTTATTCGGTACACGTGTCACATTGATATATTGTGTCATCCCTTATAGCAGACTTTGCACCTCTTTTGACTTTTTCCCTTCTTGCCAGTTTGGGGAACTTCTCCTGGAAAGTGTTGCCGCCCTGGTACGATGCGTGTGGCCCCGCTTCCAGAAGTACTGGGTGCCCCCCCCCCTCCTTCTTGGTCCCTAAAGATTAGGTTCTTTATAATCACCTATTGAAATTCCAGGAAAGTTCCCCTCTGGCCTGCACATCGACGTAGCACGTACGCATTGTACAAAGCCATCTGTATGATTTGCCCGGCCAGCTTCTTATACCACACCGCATGGCGCTCTAGGGCTTCAGGATTTGATCTGACAAGTCCATCCCTCCCATGTACCTATTGTAGTCCAGGATGAAGTCTGGTTTGGGGGTGGCCTTTCCTTCATATATCCTAAACCTGTAGGTATACCCTGATGCACTCTCGCACAGCTTAGACATCTTCACGCCATACCTTGCCCTCTTACCCGGCAGGTACTCGCGGAATTGAACCCTCCCTTTAAAATGTACCAGGGACTCATCAATAGAAATACACTTCTTGGGGGTGAATGCTTGGGAAAACCGGGCACTGAAACGGTCTAATAGGGGTCTCCGTTTATACAAACGGTCAAAACTGGGGTCATCTCGGGGTGGGCACGGCTCATTATCAGTATAATGTAAGAAGCGAAGTATTGCCTCATTCATTTATTTTTTTAGGTTACAGTTCAGTTCTGAAGTTGCTTTGAGGGGCCCATATATTAGAAACCCCTATCAAACACCCCATTTTAGAAACTAGACCCCTCAAAGTATTCACAAAAGCATTTAGAAAGTTTATGAACCCTTTAGGTGTTTCACAGAAATTTAGAGCAAAGTAGAGGTGAAGTTTACATTTTTTTTTTGTCAGAAAATCCTCTTTATTCCATTTTTTTTACAACACAATTGGATTTTTCAGAGAAACGCAACTTAATACGTATTGCCCAGATTCTGCAGTTTTGAGAAATATCCCACATGTGGCCATAGTGCGGTAATGGACTGAAGCACCGGCCTCCGAAGCAAAGGAGCACCTAGTGGATTATGAGACCTCTTTTTTATTAGGCACCATGTCCGGTTTGAAGAGGTCTTGTGGTCCCAAAACATTGGAAACCCCCCAAAAGTGACCCCAATTTGGAAACTAGACCCCTTGAGGAATCCATTGTAGTTTTCTTGGGGTGCATGCGACTTTTTGATCAGTTTTTATTCTATTTTTAGGTGGCGTGGTGACTAAAAAACAGCAATTCTACTATTGTTTTTTTAATCTATTTTTTTTACAGCTTGCACCGTGCGCTATAAATGACACATTCACTTTATTCTGCGGGGCTATACGATTACGGCGATACCAAATGTTTATAGTTTTTTTTTATGTCTTATGGCGTTTGCACAATAAAATACGTTTGCTAAAAAAATCATTCACTTTTTGTGTTACCTTATTCTAAGAGCCAGAACTTTTTTATTTTTCAATCAATAAAGCCGTGCGAGGACTTATTTTTTGCGTAACAAACTGTAGTTTCGATCAGTACCATTTTTAGGTACATGCGACTTTTTGATCTCTTTTTATTCAATTTTTTGGGAGGTGAAGTGACCAAACAATTGTGATTGTGGTACGGTTTATTATTATTTTCTTTTACGGCGTTCACCGAGCGAGATAAATAATGAAATAATTTTGTAGTTCAGGCCGTTTCGGACGCGGCGATACCAATTATGTATAGTTTATTTTTTTGTTTATATACTTTTATTAATAATAAATGACTGATAAGGTAAAAAGGGGGATTTTTACTTTTAAGGGTATGTTCACACGCTAGCTGTCATTTACGTGTGAAAAGGCAGACTGTTTTCAAGAGAAAACAGCTGCCTCGTTACACTCGTAAATGCTCCTCCTCGCATTTTGCGAGGCATCTGAGACGCTCGTAAATCTTGAGCTGTGCTTCATTGAGTTCAATGAAGAACAGCTCAAATTACGTGGCAAAGAAGTGCCCTGCATATAAAGAAGAGGCTGGACGCAGCCTGCAGGGCTTAAGGGGAAGCCTCCATGACCGCCCTGGTAGGAAAAGGGTTAATAGGTGAGGGAGAGTTGGAGGGAGAGTTGGAGGGAGTTGGAGGAGGGACAAGGAGGAGTCATGGGGCCGTTGCTGAGCTTCCCGCTGTTTTCGGCATTGAGCCGGAAGCAGCGGGAGGAGTAACACAGGGAAAGACAAGCTCCCACCCTCCCGCCCTTGGTTTGTTACCCCTGTGGGTCTTTATGTACGTCCGTCTATGAGTGTGGTGTTTTATTTGTGTGCTTATTTAACATGTTTTTCCTTTTTCCGGAGTAGGTTCTGTTGTCATGGCAGCTGGCGGGGGGAGTCCTTGAGGCCAGTCAGTACAAAATGGTGGGGGGGTCGCATCGGGGGTATGCGTCCCCCAAAAAAGGTACATGGTTGAAGACTTCATCGGGTGTTTTCCCTTTGAAGTGGTCTTCTGGTTGAAGGTATATCACTTGAAGGCTTCATCGGGTGTTATCCCTTTGAAGTGGACTTCTAGTGGTCGGTATATCACTTGAGGGCTTCATCGGGTGTTATCCCTTTGAAGTGGACTTCTAGTGGTTGGAGCCATCTGCAGAGGTGAACGGTGCTTCCGAGCTGGTTTACGGCTGGAGGTAATTAGTGGTTTGCAGATGGCTAACTCGGTGTGTTCTTAAAAAAAGGAATATCTGAAAGGGCTTCAAGGACTTCCTCTGCTCGGGTTAATGTTAACGTTAAAATTGTTATTTACGATTCTGACCCATGTTGGGTCATGTGAATTATTAGGAGGAATTCTCTGGTGGATTCCTAACTAGTTATCCGAATGTTTCGGATTTAAATTGTTTTTATAAAACTGTGAAATTAATAAACGGCTGCTGTGGCCATTTCACATCCAACCTCGGTGTCACGTGTCTTTCCTAAAGGTGGGGGTGGAGGGATAGGAAGGGATAAGTGAAGGTTCACTAACACACGACTCTACTTAGGCAGGTCATGTATATAAGTGCCCTGCACTTCTTTGTCGAGGCAGTCCATTTACGTGTCGTCGTTTGACAGCTGTCAAACGACGACGCGTAAATTACAGGTTGTCTGCACAGTACATCGGCAAACCCATTCAAATGAAAGGGCAGATGTTTGCCGACGTATTGCAGCCCTATTTTCAGGCGTAAAACGAGGCATAATACGCCTCGTTTACGTCTGAAAATAGGTCGTGTGAACCCAGCCTAATACTTTTAAAACTTTTATTTTCTTATTTTTACACATCTTTTTTGAACTTTTTTTTTTTACTGTATTACTTTGTCCCACTAGGGGACTTGAGGGCAGGAGGCCCTGATCGCTATTCTAATACACTGCACTACATGCGTAGTGCAGTGTATTAGAACTGTCAGCTACTCACTGACAGCAAGCATAGTGGGTCCTGACGTTGTCAGGACCCACTAGGCTTCCGTCTATGGCATAGCCAGACGCCATTGTTTGCTGTCCGGTTGCCATAGTCACCATCGCCGGCCGCTATTGTGTAGCAGGCCGGCGATGGCAGCTTAACCCCTAAAAAGCCGCAATCTCTATAGAACGCGGCTTTTAAGGGGTTAATCAGCGGGGACACAGCGATCGGTCCCCGCTGTAGGAGCTGTGACAGCTGCTGAACAAGACAGGAGCTGTCACAGCTCCTGTATGTGTCGGGAGGACGGCCGATACGGCCGTTACTCCCGAGACGTACTATTAGGTCATGGAGCGCGAACGCTATAGTTACCATGACCTAATAGTACGTCCAGGAGCGGGAAGGGGTTAAAGGGAATGTGTTGCTAGAAAAAAAAAATATTTTTTTTTAGTTAAACAATAGGTGTATAGGTGATTAAACATTGTTCTAATTTTTTTTATTTTTTTCACGAGTCAGGAAATATTATAAATTAGATTCTAATTTATAATATTTCCCAGTGCTGGTCACTAGATGGAGCAATTCCCAAAATTGCAGCATTGCATGTGGTAAAGCAACCACATTGCTTTATGCTGCAAAATTTGAGAAAACTCACTCGCTCTAGTGAGCTCTCAGAATCCCCCCTCCTTTATCCTGGCTAGTGCCGGGAAAAACGAGGGGATTGAACGGTGAAACCTCCTACACTGTGTGTCGCCATTTTTTGAGCTAACACACAGTGTAGTAGGTTAACACACAGTAGTAAATACACAGTAAAACACGTACATACATAGAAATCACTTACCTGCTCCTGCCGCCGCCCTTCCCTCCGGTCCGTCCGCTCCGTCTGCTACCTCCGCTCCAAGTGCACAAGTCCGGAAGCCGTGACCGGAAGTAGTAATCTTACTGTCTGTCCGAGACTTCCAGTCCACAAGAAAATGGCGCCGGACGTCACACAGTTCAACTTGGACTGTGTGGGAGCGGCGCATGCGCCGTTCCCACACAGACGGCGTACAGCATAGTGGATGGAACGGGCCCCGTTCGCATTCACTATGGGACTGTATGTGCCGTATTCCATGTCTGTATGTGTCGTTAATCGACACATACAGAAATGGAAAAAAAAATGGCAGCCCCCATAGGGAAGAAAAAGTGTAAAAATAAAAAAAAGTAACACACAAACACACAAATAAATATAAAATTTTTAATAAAACACCAAAATCAAATTGATCTAAATATTTTTTTTTTTTCGTGACACTGGTCCTTTAAGGTATTTATCTAGGGGTGTAGAGATACACAACGCAAAAATGTAAAAAGGATGAATTAATGGGAATTCTCAGATAATCAGGATATATATTGTTTTATGCAAATGTTTAATAAATTTTTTTAAATGAAGTGATAGAAAAATATATCTGTGTAAATCGGCTGATGTGTTAGAAATATATTGCATTCTTATCTTGGGGGGCCGTACAGAAGAAAAGCGACGCTATTCTCTAATAAGGGAGGCATGTGCCTAGAAATGCATTTGACAGTCATATAGACAATGTCTTGCTAACAAAGCAGTTTTTAGACATTTGTATCATTCTGATGCCGTTGTGAACAGCGTTCTGGTCTGATGTGTAACAAATTATAGCGGAAAAAATAATCTGTACTGGAGTGAAGGGCAATATATACAAATGGAGGAAAATGTATCCAACTATGTTGCAAACGCGAGTCTGTTCACTAGATAGAAGAACACCTGCAGGGCTGCCATGACAAGCTTTTTTCTTTTCTGTAACTGGTTGTGCAACGTCTCTTTGGCTCCATCAATCCTTATGAGGGACGAATGTGCCAAGTGACGCGGTACACCATAACAGGCCCCTGCCCGGCAAGATAGGAACCGCTATGTGCACAAAACAACCAATCACCTACAGAATATATAGAGGGGCAGTGCCCAAAACCATCTATAGGAACAGTAAAGGATCACTAATCCCCAAAATGATGTCAGTATTTCCAGAAGAACTGTAACAAAGCCCATGGTGTATTGATAAGGAACAGCTCGATTATTAGAGATCCTCCAAATAAAAAAAGATCATTCCCGTATCACGGTACAGAATTAGGAATGTAACAGCTGTTTGTTTCAGGACATAGTCATGAGAACAGTCAAAATAAAAAAATTGTGGATGTGGGATTTTGTACTGGAAAATTAATTCTATGACTTAATCACCCACAAATAAATAAAAAAAAATCATAAGGGGTAAAATTTGTTTCACGGGCCTGAAAAATATGTGCTCTACAACCTCTCCCACAATAAATAATCCCGACTTGGAAAGCCCACAAACTAAAAAGAAAATATAAAGAAATTGACTCCCTAAAAATACCCCCCCACCCATTTTTTTTTGTGTTAAATGCTAGTAATTTGAAACCGTGTGAAAGGTTTCTAAACAGGGGTAGTTACAAAGGGCTGGTTTTGATGGACACATGGGGCAATAAAAGTGGGTATCCCTCATCCTGCCATGCTTGCTACATACCCGGCACCTTTTTTTGGGGATATTTTTGGGTCTCAGTGGAAGGTGTAAAAAGTGGCGCTCTGAAAGCCTGCGCATATCCTTAGATTCACAGGATTGTGCAGGTATAGTGGACTCAAAAAGGAGATGCTCAATGACCTTCTCCTGAAATTGAAGAAAAGTGAGCGTTCCTTTTTGAAAATAACAAAACTGTTATAGGTAGCAACCCGGATGAGGTAGATTGCTACCTTTTTGTACCAGGCCTTATTTTTGCTCTTCACCAGGTAAGGCTGAAGCACCTGGTCGGAAAGGTCTACACCCCCCATAAATTTGTTGTAGTCTGTTACACAGACAGGTTTCTGCTTGCAGTGGTAGCCCTCTCTCCCTAATTGCCACAGTGGTGTCCGTGTGTACGGTGGACAGCATGTAGACATCCTTCCTGTCGGTCCACTTCACTGCAAGTAATTCCTCACTTGCAAGGGCCATGAATATTCCTGTTTCCAAATGCCTGGACACCAACTGTTGTGGGAATCCCACTCTGTTCTTCCGTACTGTCCCACAGGCCCCTGTATTTGCAGCATGGAGGGCTTTATAAAGGGCAGCACCTGTATAAAAGTTGTCTGTATGTGTGCAGAAATGGCTCCATTAGGATCCACACTATTTTGCCAGAGATGCCAATAGTTTCTGGGAAGCCTGGGGTATGAATTTGGCGGTCCCTGCCTTCATATATTTTAAAACCGCAGGTGTAACCCGTTGTGCTCTCACACACTTTGTATAATTTCACCCCATATCTGGCTCGCTTGGAAGGGATGAATTGACGAAAAGAAAGCCGGCCTTTGAAGCTCATGTGCCATTCATCTACAGACCAATTTTTGTCAGCGGTGTACAAAATTAGAAATTAATCATTTAGAAGGGTGATTAATGGCCTTAATTT
>NW_027462646.1:0-52831 GCF_050947455.1 Rhinoderma darwinii
AGCTGAAACGAATGCAGCCAAGAGCGAGCGTCAGTGACTTACGGTTCAAGAGTTATTCACAGAAACATGGTTCTGAACTTTGCTGCTAGCCGCGAAAGCGAAAATAACCAAGATCGAGCGTCTAGGATTTACTTGTCAATAGCTCGCCTGGGAAACATCCAGAGAAGTCAAAGACAGTGCTTCTATACTAATTGCCAGGCGCTGAGACGAATGCCGCCAAGATCTAGCGTCTATGACTTACGGTTCAAGAATTAGCCTCAGAAACAGTGGGAAACAGTGCTTCTATACTAATTGCCAGGCGCTGAGACGAATGCCGCCAAGATCGAGCGTCTATGACACGGTTCAAGAATTAGCCTCAGAAACAGTGGTTCTGAACATGCTGCCAATAGCTCGCCTGGGAAACATCCAGAGAAGTCCAAGATAGTGTTTTTTAGACTGGCTGCCACGAGCTGAAACGAATGCAGCCAAGAGCGAGCGTCTGTGACTTACGGTTCAAAAGTTATTCACAGAAACATGGTTCTGAACTTTGCTGCCAGCCGCGAAAGCGAAAATAACCAAGATCGAGCGTCTAGGATTTACTTGTCAATAGCTCGCCTGGGAAACATCCAGAGAAGTCAAAGACAGTGCTTCTATACTAATTGCCAGGTGCTGAGACGAATGCCGCCAAGATCTAGCATCTATGACTTACGGTTCAAGAATTAGCCTCAGAAACAGTGGGAAAGAGTGCTTCTATACTAATTGCCAGGCGCTGAGACGAATGCCGCCAAGATCGAGCGTCTATGACTTACGGTTCAAGAATTAGCCTCAGAAACAGTGGTTCTGAACATGCTGCCAATAGCTCGCCTGGGAAACATCCAGAGAAGTCCAAGATTGTGTTTTTTAGACTGGCTGCCACGAGCTGAAACGAATGCAGCCAAGAGCGAGCGTCTGTGACTTACGGTTCAAAAGTTATTCACAGAAACATGGTTCTGAACTTTGCTGCCAGCCGCGAAAGCGAAAATAACCAAGATCGAGCGTCTAGGATTTACTTGTCAATAGCTCGCCTGGGAAACATCCAGAGAAGTCAAAGACAGTGCTTCTATACTAATTGCCAGGCGCTGAGACGAATGCCGCCAAGATCTAGCGTCTATGACTTACGGTTCAAGAATTAGCCTCAGAAACAGTGGGAAACAGTGCTTCTATACTAATTGCCAGGCGCTGAGACGAATGCCGCCAAGATCGAGCGTCTATGACTTACGGTTCAAGAATTAGCCTCAGAAACAGTGGTTCTGAACATGCTGCCAATACCTCGCCTGGGAAACATCCAGAGAAGTCCAAGATTGTGTTTTTTAGACTGGCTGCCACGAGCTGAAACGAATGCAGCCAAGAGCGAGCGTCAGTGACTTACGGTTCAAGAGTTATTCACAGAAACATGGTTCTGAACTTTGCTGCTAGCCGCGAAAGCGAAAATAACCAAGATCGAGCGTCTAGGATTTACTTGTCAATAGCTCGCCTGGGAAACATCCAGAGAAGTCAAAGACAGTGCTTCTATACTAATTGCCAGGCGCTGAGACGAATGCCGCCAAGATCTAGCGTCTATGACTTACGGTTCAAGAATTAGCCTCAGAAACAGTGGGAAACAGTGCTTCTATACTAATTGCCAGGCGCTGAGACGAATGCCGCCAAGATCGAGCGTCTATGACTTACGGTTCAAGAATTAGCCTCAGAAACAGTGGTTCTGAACATGCTGCCAATAGCTCGCCTGGGAAACATCCAGACAAGTCCAAGATTGTGTTTTTTAGACTGGCTGCCACGAGCTGAAACGAATGCAGCCAAGAGCGAGCGTCAGTGACTTACGGTTCAAGAGTTATTCACAGAAACATGGTTCTGAACTTTGCTGCTAGCCGCGAAAGCGAAAATAACCAAGATCGAGCGTCTAGGATTTACTTGTCAATAGCTCGCCTGGGAAACATCCAGAGAAGTCAAAGACAGTGCTTCTATACTAATTGCCAGGCGCTGAGACGAATGCCGCCAAGATCTAGCGTCTATGACTTACGGTTCAAGAATTAGCCTCAGAAACAGTGGGAAACAGTGCTTCTATACTAATTGCCAGGCGCTGAGACGAATGCCGCCAAGATCGAGCGTCTATGACACGGTTCAAGAATTAGCCTCAGAAACAGTGGTTCTGAACATGCTGCCAATAGCTCGCCTGGGAAACATCCAGAGAAGTCCAAGATAGTGTTTTTTAGACTGGCTGCCACGAGCTGAAACGAATGCAGCCAAGAGCGAGCGTCTGTGACTTACGGTTCAAAAGTTATTCACAGAAACATGGTTCTGAACTTTGCTGCTAGCCGCGAAAGCGAAAATAACCAAGATCGAGCGTCTAGGATTTACTTGTCAATAGCTCGCCTGGGAAACATCCAGAGAAGTCAAAGACAGTGCTTCTATACTAATTGCCAGGCGCTGAGACGAATGCCGCCAAGATCTAGCGTCTATGACTTACGGTTCAAGAATTAGCCTCAGAAACAGTGGGAAACAGTGCTTCTATACTAATTGCCAGGCGCTGAGACGAATGCCGCCAAGATCGAGCGTCTATGACTTACGGTTCAAGAATTAGCCTCAGAAACAGTGGTTCTGAACATGCTGCCAATAGCTCGCCTGGGAAACATCCAGACAAGTCCAAGATTGTGTTTTTTAGACTGGCTGCCACGAGCTGAAACGAATGCAGCCAAGAGCGAGCGTCAGTGACTTACGGTTCAAGAGTTATTCACAGAAACATGGTTCTGAACTTTGCTGCTAGCCGCGAAAGCGAAAATAACCAAGATCGAGCGTCTAGGATTTACTTGTCAATAGCTCGCCTGGGAAACATCCAGAGAAGTCAAAGACAGTGCTTCTATACTAATTGCCAGGCGCTGAGACGAATGCCGCCAAGATCTAGCGTCTATGACTTACGGTTCAAGAATTAGCCTCAGAAACAGTGGGAAACAGTGCTTCTATACTAATTGCCAGGCGCTGAGACGAATGCCGCCAAGATCGAGCGTCTATGACTTACGGTTCAAGAATTAGCCTCAGAAACAGTGGTTCTGAACATGCTGCCAATAGCTCGCCTGGGAAACATCCAGAGAAGTCCAAGATTGTGTTTTTTAGACTGGCTGCCACGAGCTGAAACGAATGCAGCCAAGAGCTAGCGTCTGTGACTTACGGTTCAAAAGTTATTCACAGAAACATGGTTCTGAACTTTGCTGCCAGCCGCGAAAGCGAAAATAACCAAGATCGAGCGTCTAGGATTTACTTGTCAATAGCTCGCCTGGGAAACATCCAGAGAAGTCAAAGACAGTGCTTCTATACTAATTGCCAGGCGCTGAGACGAATGCCGCCAAGATCTAGCGTCTATGACTTACGGTTCAAGAATTAGCCTCAGAAACAGTGGGAAACAGTGCTTCTATACTAATTGCCAGGCGCTGAGACGAATGCCGCCAAGATCGAGCGTCTATGACTTACGGTTCAAGAATTAGCCTCAGAAACAGTGGTTCTGAACATGCTGCCAATAGCTCGCCTGGGAAACATCCAGAGAAGTCCAAGATTGTGTTTTTTAGACTGGCTGCCACGAGCTGAAACGAATGCAGCCAAGAGCTAGCGTCTGTGACTTACGGTTCAAAAGTTATTCACAGAAACATGGTTCTGAACTTTGCTGCCAGCCGCGAAAGCGAAAATAACCAAGATCGAGCGTCTAGGATTTACTTGTCAATAGCTCGCCTGGGAAACATCCAGAGAAGTCAAAGACAGTGCTTCTATACTAATTGCCAGGCGCTGAGACGAATGCCGCCAAGATCTAGCGTCTATGACTTACGGTTCAAGAATTAGCCTCAGAAACAGTGGGAAACAGTGCTTCTATACTAATTGCCAGGCGCTGAGACGAATGCCGCCAAGATCGAGCGTCTATGACTTACGGTTCAAGAATTAGCCTCAGAAACAGTGGTTCTGAACATGCTGCCAATACCTCGCCTGGGAAACATCCAGAGAAGTCCAAGATTGTGTTTTTTAGACTGGCTGCCACGAGCTGAAACGAATGCAGCCAAGAGCGAGCGTCAGTGACTTACGGTTCAAGAGTTATTCACAGAAACATGGTTCTGAACTTTGCTGCTAGCCGCGAAAGCGAAAATAACCAAGATCGAGCGTCTAGGATTTACTTGTCAATAGCTCGCCTGGGAAACATCCAGAGAAGTCAAAGACAGTGCTTCTATACTAATTGCCAGGCGCTGAGACGAATGCCGCCAAGATCTAGCGTCTATGACTTACGGTTCAAGAATTAGCCTCAGAAACAGTGGGAAACAGTGCTTCTATACTAATTGCCAGGCGCTGAGACGAATGCCGCCAAGATCGAGCGTCTATGACTTACGGTTCAAGAATTAGCCTCAGAAACAGTGGTTCTGAACATGCTGCCAATAGCTCGCCTGGGAAACATCCAGACAAGTCCAAGATTGTGTTTTTTAGACTGGCTGCCACGAGCTGAAACGAATGCAGCCAAGAGCGAGCGTCAGTGACTTACGGTTCAAGAGTTATTCACAGAAACATGGTTCTGAACTTTGCTGCTAGCCGCGAAAGCGAAAATAACCAAGATCGAGCGTCTAGGATTTACTTGTCAATAGCTCGCCTGGGAAACATCCAGAGAAGTCAAAGACAGTGCTTCTATACTAATTGCCAGGCGCTGAGACGAATGCCGCCAAGATCTAGCGTCTATGACTTACGGTTCAAGAATTAGCCTCAGAAACAGTGGGAAACAGTGCTTCTATACTAATTGCCAGGCGCTGAGACGAATGCCGCCAAGATCGAGCGTCTATGACACGGTTCAAGAATTAGCCTCAGAAACAGTGGTTCTGAACATGCTGCCAATAGCTCGCCTGGGAAACATCCAGAGAAGTCCAAGATAGTGTTTTTTAGACTGGCTGCCACGAGCTGAAACGAATGCAGCCAAGAGCGAGCGTCTGTGACTTACGGTTCAAAAGTTATTCACAGAAACATGGTTCTGAACTTTGCTGCTAGCCGCGAAAGCGAAAATAACCAAGATCGAGCGTCTAGGATTTACTTGTCAATAGCTCGCCTGGGAAACATCCAGAGAAGTCAAAGACAGTGCTTCTATACTAATTGCCAGGCGCTGAGACGAATGCCGCCAAGATCTAGCGTCTATGACTTACGGTTCAAGAATTAGCCTCAGAAACAGTGGGAAACAGTGCTTCTATACTAATTGCCAGGCGCTGAGACGAATGCCGCCAAGATCGAGCGTCTATGACTTACGGTTCAAGAATTAGCCTCAGAAACAGTGGTTCTGAACATGCTGCCAATAGCTCGCCTGGGAAACATCCAGACAAGTCCAAGATTGTGTTTTTTAGACTGGCTGCCACGAGCTGAAACGAATGCAGCCAAGAGCGAGCGTCAGTGACTTACGGTTCAAGAGTTATTCACAGAAACATGGTTCTGAACTTTGCTGCTAGCCGCGAAAGCGAAAATAACCAAGATCGAGCGTCTAGGATTTACTTGTCAATAGCTCGCCTGGGAAACATCCAGAGAAGTCAAAGACAGTGCTTCTATACTAATTGCCAGGCGCTGAGACGAATGCCGCCAAGATCTAGCGTCTATGACTTACGGTTCAAGAATTAGCCTCAGAAACAGTGGGAAACAGTGCTTCTATACTAATTGCCAGGCGCTGAGACGAATGCCGCCAAGATCGAGCGTCTATGACTTACGGTTCAAGAATTAGCCTCAGAAACAGTGGTTCTGAACATGCTGCCAATAGCTCGCCTGGGAAACATCCAGAGAAGTCCAAGATTGTGTTTTTTAGACTGGCTGCCACGAGCTGAAACGAATGCAGCCAAGAGCTAGCGTCTGTGACTTACGGTTCAAAAGTTATTCACAGAAACATGGTTCTGAACTTTGCTGCCAGCCGCGAAAGCGAAAATAACCAAGATCGAGCGTCTAGGATTTACTTGTCAATAGCTCGCCTGGGAAACATCCAGAGAAGTCAAAGACAGTGCTTCTATACTAATTGCCAGGCGCTGAGACGAATGCCGCCAAGATCTAGCGTCTATGACTTACGGTTCAAGAATTAGCCTCAGAAACAGTGGGAAACAGTGCTTCTATACTAATTGCCAGGCGCTGAGACGAATGCCGCCAAGATCGAGCGTCTATGACTTACGGTTCAAGAATTAGCCTCAGAAACAGTGGTTCTGAACATGCTGCCAATAGCTCGCCTGGGAAACATCCAGAGAAGTCCAAGATTGTGTTTTTTAGACTGGCTGCCACGAGCTGAAACGAATGCAGCCAAGAGCTAGCGTCTGTGACTTACGGTTCAAAAGTTATTCACAGAAACATGGTTCTGAACTTTGCTGCCAGCCGCGAAAGCGAAAATAACCAAGATCGAGCGTCTAGGATTTACTTGTCAATAGCTCGCCTGGGAAACATCCAGAGAAGTCAAAGACAGTGCTTCTATACTAATTGCCAGGCGCTGAGACGAATGCCGCAAAGATCTAGCGTCTATGACTTACGGTTCAAGAATTAGCCTCAGAAACAGTGGGAAACAGTGCTTCTATACTAATTGCCAGGCGCTGAGACGAATGCCGCCAAGATCGAGCGTCTATGACTTACGGTTCAAGAATTAGCCTCAGAAACAGTGGTTCTGAACATGCTGCCAATAGCTCGCCTGGGAAACATCCAGAGAAGTCCAAGATTGTGTTTTTTAGACTGGCTGCCACGAGCTGAAACGAATGCAGCCAAGAGCTAGCGTCTGTGACTTACGGTTCAAAAGTTATTCACAGAAACATGGTTCTGAACTTTGCTGCCAGCCGCGAAAGCGAAAATAACCAAGATCGAGCGTCTAGGATTTACTTGTCAATAGCTCGCCTGGGAAACATCCAGAGAAGTCAAAGACAGTGCTTCTATACTAATTGCCAGGCGCTGAGACGAATGCCGCCAAGATCTAGCGTCTATGACTTACGGTTCAAGAATTAGCCTCAGAAACAGTGGGAAACAGTGCTTCTATACTAATTGCCAGGCGCTGAGACGAATGCCGCCAAGATCGAGCGTCTATGACTTACGGTTCAAGAATTAGCCTCAGAAACAGTGGTTCTGAACATGCTGCCAATAGCTCGCCTGGGAAACATCCAGAGAAGTCCAAGATTGTGTTTTTTAGACTGGCTGCCACGAGCTGAAACGAATGCAGCCAAGAGCTAGCGTCTGTGACTTACGGTTCAAAAGTTATTCACAGAAACATGGTTCTGAACTTTGCTGCCAGCCGCGAAAGCGAAAATAACCAAGATCGAGCGTCTAGGATTTACTTGTCAATAGCTCGCCTGGGAAACATCCAGAGAAGTCAAAGACAGTGCTTCTATACTAATTGCCAGGCGCTGAGACGAATGCCGCAAAGATCTAGCGTCTATGACTTACGGTTCAAGAATTAGCCTCAGAAACAGTGGGAAACAGTGCTTCTATACTAATTGCCAGGCGCTGAGACGAATGCCGCCAAGATCGAGCGTCTATGACTTACGGTTCAAGAATTAGCCTCAGAAACAGTGGTTCTGAACATGCTGCCAATAGCTCGCCTGGGAAACATCCAGACAAGTCCAAGATTGTGTTTTTTAGACTGGCTGCCACGAGCTGAAACGAATGCAGCCAAGAGCGAGCGTCAGTGACTTACGGTTCAAGAGTTATTCACAGAAACATGGTTCTGAACTTTGCTGCTAGCCGCGAAAGCGAAAATAACCAAGATCGAGCGTCTAGGATTTACTTGTCAATAGCTCGCCTGGGAAACATCCAGAGAAGTCAAAGACAGTGCTTCTATACTAATTGCCAGGCGCTGAGACGAATGCCGCCAAGATCTAGCGTCTATGACTTACGGTTCAAGAATTAGCCTCAGAAACAGTGGGAAACAGTGCTTCTATACTAATTGCCAGGCGCTGAGACGAATGCCGCCAAGATCGAGCGTCTATGACTTACGGTTCAAGAATTAGCCTCAGAAACAGTGGTTCTGAACATGCTGCCAATAGCTCGCCTGGGAAACATCCAGAGAAGTCCAAGATTGTGTTTTTTAGACTGGCTGCCACGAGCTGAAACGAATGCAGCCAAGAGCTAGCGTCTGTGACTTACGGTTCAAAAGTTATTCACAGAAACATGGTTCTGAACTTTGCTGCCAGCCGCGAAAGCGAAAATAACCAAGATCGAGCGTCTAGGATTTACTTGTCAATAGCTCGCCTGGGAAACATCCAGAGAAGTCAAAGACAGTGCTTCTATACTAATTGCCAGGCGCTGAGACGAATGCCGCCAAGATCTAGCGTCTATGACTTACGGTTCAAGAATTAGCCTCAGAAACAGTGGGAAACAGTGCTTCTATACTAATTGCCAGGCGCTGAGACGAATGCCGCCAAGATCGAGCGTCTATGACTTACGGTTCAAGAATTAGCCTCAGAAACAGTGGTTCTGAACATGCTGCCAATAGCTCGCCTGGGAAACATCCAGAGAAGTCCAAGATTGTGTTTTTTAGACTGGCTGCCACGAGCTGAAACGAATGCAGCCAAGAGCTAGCGTCTGTGACTTACGGTTCAAAAGTTATTCACAGAAACATGGTTCTGAACTTTGCTGCCAGCCGCGAAAGCGAAAATAACCAAGATCGAGCGTCTAGGATTTACTTGTCAATAGCTCGCCTGGGAAACATCCAGAGAAGTCAAAGACAGTGCTTCTATACTAATTGCCAGGCGCTGAGACGAATGCCGCAAAGATCTAGCGTCTATGACTTACGGTTCAAGAATTAGCCTCAGAAACAGTGGGAAACAGTGCTTCTATACTAATTGCCAGGCGCTGAGACGAATGCCGCCAAGATCGAGCGTCTATGACTTACGGTTCAAGAATTAGCCTCAGAAACAGTGGTTCTGAACATGCTGCCAATAGCTCGCCTGGGAAACATCCAGAGAAGTCCAAGATTGTGTTTTTTAGACTGGCTGCCACGAGCTGAAACGAATGCAGCCAAGAGCGAGCGTCAGTGACTTACGGTTCAAGAGTTATTCACAGAAACATGGTTCTGAACTTTGCTGCTAGCCGCGAAAGCGAAAATAACCAAGATCGAGCGTCTAGGATTTATTTGTCAATAGCTCGCCTGGGAAACATCCAGAGAAGTCAAAGACAGTGCTTCTATACTAATTGCCAGGCGCTGAGACGAATGCCGCCAAGATCTAGCGTCTATGACTTACGGTTCAAGAATTAGCCTCAGAAACAGTGGTTCTGAACATGCTGCCAATAGCTCGCCTGGGAAACATCCAGAGAAGTCCAAGATTGTGTTTTTTAGACTGGCTGCCACGAGCTGAAACGAATGCAGCCAAGAGCGAGCGTCTGTGACTTACGGTTCAAAAGTTATTCACAGAAACATGGTTCTGAACTTTGCTGCCAGCCGCGAAAGCGAAAATAACCAAGATCGAGCGTCTAGGATTTACTTGTCAATAGCTCGCCTGGGAAACATCCAGAGAAGTCAAAGACAGTGCTTCTATACTAATTGCCAGGCGCTGAGACGAATGCCGCCAAGATCTAGCGTCTATGACTTACGGTTCAAGAATTAGCCTCAGAAACAGTGGGAAACAGTGCTTCTATACTAATTGCCAGGCGCTGAGACGAATGCCGCCAAGATCGAGCGTCTATGACTTACGGTTCAAGAATTAGCCTCAGAAACAGTGGTTCTGAACATGCTGCCAATACCTCGCCTGGGAAACATCCAGAGAAGTCCAAGATTGTGTTTTTTAGACTGGCTGCCACGAGCTGAAACGAATGCAGCCAAGAGCGAGCGTCAGTGACTTACGGTTCAAGAGTTATTCACAGAAACATGGTTCTGAACTTTGCTGCTAGCCGCGAAAGCGAAAATAACCAAGATCGAGCGTCTAGGATTTACTTGTCAATAGCTCGCCTGGGAAACATCCAGAGAAGTCAAAGACAGTGCTTCTATACTAATTGGCAGGTGCTGAGACGAATGCCGCCAAGATCTAGCGTCTATGACTTACGGTTCAAGAATTAGCCTCAGAAACAGTGGGAAACAGTGCTTCTATACTAATTGCCAGGCGCTGAGACGAATGCCGCCAAGATCGAGCGTCTATGACTTACGGTTCAAGAATTAGCCTCAGAAACAGTGGTTCTGAACATGCTGCCAATAGCTCGCCTGGGAAACATCCAGAGAAGTCCAAGATTGTGTTTTTTAGACTGGCTGCCACGAGCTGAAACGAATGCAGCCAAGAGCGAGCGTCTGTGACTTACGGTTCAAAAGTTATTCACAGAAACATGGTTCTGAACTTTGCTGCCAGCCGCGAAAGCGAAAATAACCAAGATCGAGCGTCTAGGATTTACTTGTCAATAGCTCGCCTGGGAAACATCCAGAGAAGTCAAAGACAGTGCTTCTATACTAATTGCCAGGCGCTGAGACGAATGCCGCCAAGATCTAGCGTCTATGACTTACGGTTCAAGAATTAGCCTCAGAAACAGTGGGAAACAGTGCTTCTATACTAATTGCCAGGCGCTGAGACGAATGCCGCCAAGATCGAGCGTCTATGACTTACGGTTCAAGAATTAGCCTCAGAAACAGTGGTTCTGAACATGCTGCCAATACCTCGCCTGGGAAACATCCAGAGAAGTCCAAGATTGTGTTTTTTAGACTGGCTGCCACGAGCTGAAACGAATGCAGCCAAGAGCGAGCGTCAGTGACTTACGGTTCAAGAGTTATTCACAGAAACATGGTTCTGAACTTTGCTGCTAGCCGCGAAAGCGAAAATAACCAAGATCGAGCGTCTAGGATTTACTTGTCAATAGCTCGCCTGGGAAACATCCAGAGAAGTCAAAGACAGTGCTTCTATACTAATTGGCAGGTGCTGAGACGAATGCCGCCAAGATCTAGCGTCTATGACTTACGGTTCAAGAATTAGCCTCAGAAACAGTGGGAAACAGTGCTTCTATACTAATTGCCAGGCGCTGAGACGAATGCCGCCAAGATCGAGCGTCTATGACTTACGGTTCAAGAATTAGCCTCAGAAACAGTGGTTCTGAACATGCTGCCAATAGCTCGCCTGGGAAACATCCAGAGAAGTCCAAGATTGTGTTTTTTAGACTGGCTGCCACGAGCTGAAACGAATGCAGCCAAGAGCTAGCGTCTGTGACTTACGGTTCAAAAGTTATTCACAGAAACATGGTTCTGAACTTTGCTGCCAGCCGCGAAAGCGAAAATAACCAAGATCGAGCGTCTAGGATTTACTTGTCAATAGCTCGCCTGGGAAACATCCAGAGAAGTCAAAGACAGTGCTTCTATACTAATTGCCAGGCGCTGAGACGAATGCCGCCAAGATCTAGCGTCTATGACTTACGGTTCAAGAATTAGCCTCAGAAACAGTGGGAAACAGTGCTTCTATACTAATTGCCAGGCGCTGAGACGAATGCCGCCAAGATCGAGCGTCTATGACTTACGGTTCAAGAATTAGCCTCAGAAACAGTGGTTCTGAACATGCTGCCAATAGCTCGCCTGGGAAACATCCAGAGAAGTCCAAGATTGTGTTTTTTAGACTGGCTGCCACGAGCTGAAACGAATGCAGCCAAGAGCGAGCGTCAGTGACTTACGGTTCAAGAGTTATTCACAGAAACATGGTTCTGAACTTTGCTGCTAGCCGCGAAAGCGAAAATAACCAAGATCGAGCGTCTAGGATTTATTTGTCAATAGCTCGCCTGGGAAACATCCAGAGAAGTCAAAGACAGTGCTTCTATACTAATTGCCAGGCGCTGAGACGAATGCCGCCAAGATCTAGCGTCTATGACTTACGGTTCAAGAATTAGCCTCAGAAACAGTGGTTCTGAACATGCTGCCAATAGCTCGCCTGGGAAACATCCAGAGAAGTCCAAGATTGTGTTTTTTAGACTGGCTGCCACGAGCTGAAACGAATGCAGCCAAGAGCGAGCGTCTGTGACTTACGGTTCAAAAGTTATTCACAGAAACATGGTTCTGAACTTTGCTGCCAGCCGCGAAAGCGAAAATAACCAAGATCGAGCGTCTAGGATTTACTTGTCAATAGCTCGCCTGGGAAACATCCAGAGAAGTCAAAGACAGTGCTTCTATACTAATTGCCAGGCGCTGAGACGAATGCCGCCAAGATCTAGCGTCTATGACTTACGGTTCAAGAATTAGCCTCAGAAACAGTGGGAAACAGTGCTTCTATACTAATTGCCAGGCGCTGAGACGAATGCCGCCAAGATCGAGCGTCTATGACTTACGGTTCAAGAATTAGCCTCAGAAACAGTGGTTCTGAACATGCTGCCAATACCTCGCCTGGGAAACATCCAGAGAAGTCCAAGATTGTGTTTTTTAGACTGGCTGCCACGAGCTGAAACGAATGCAGCCAAGAGCGAGCGTCAGTGACTTACGGTTCAAGAGTTATTCACAGAAACATGGTTCTGAACTTTGCTGCTAGCCGCGAAAGCGAAAATAACCAAGATCGAGCGTCTAGGATTTACTTGTCAATAGCTCGCCTGGGAAACATCCAGAGAAGTCAAAGACAGTGCTTCTATACTAATTGGCAGGTGCTGAGACGAATGCCGCCAAGATCTAGCGTCTATGACTTACGGTTCAAGAATTAGCCTCAGAAACAGTGGGAAACAGTGCTTCTATACTAATTGCCAGGCGCTGAGACGAATGCCGCCAAGATCGAGCGTCTATGACTTACGGTTCAAGAATTAGCCTCAGAAACAGTGGTTCTGAACATGCTGCCAATAGCTCGCCTGGGAAACATCCAGAGAAGTCCAAGATTGTGTTTTTTAGACTGGCTGCCACGAGCTGAAACGAATGCAGCCAAGAGCTAGCGTCTGTGACTTACGGTTCAAAAGTTATTCACAGAAACATGGTTCTGAACTTTGCTGCCAGCCGCGAAAGCGAAAATAACCAAGATCGAGCGTCTAGGATTTACTTGTCAATAGCTCGCCTGGGAAACATCCAGAGAAGTCAAAGACAGTGCTTCTATACTAATTGCCAGGCGCTGAGACGAATGCCGCCAAGATCTAGCGTCTATGACTTACGGTTCAAGAATTAGCCTCAGAAACAGTGGGAAACAGTGCTTCTATACTAATTGCCAGGCGCTGAGACGAATGCCGCCAAGATCGAGCGTCTATGACTTACGGTTCAAGAATTAGCCTCAGAAACAGTGGTTCTGAACATGCTGCCAATAGCTCGCCTGGGAAACATCCAGAGAAGTCCAAGATTGTGTTTTTTAGACTGGCTGCCACGAGCTGAAACGAATGCAGCCAAGAGCGAGCGTCAGTGACTTACGGTTCAAGAGTTATTCACAGAAACATGGTTCTGAACTTTGCTGCTAGCCGCGAAAGCGAAAATAACCAAGATCGAGCGTCTAGGATTTATTTGTCAATAGCTCGCCTGGGAAACATCCAGAGAAGTCAAAGACAGTGCTTCTATACTAATTGCCAGGCGCTGAGACGAATGCCGCCAAGATCTAGCGTCTATGACTTACGGTTCAAGAATTAGCCTCAGAAACAGTGGTTCTGAACATGCTGCCAATAGCTCGCCTGGGAAACATCCAGAGAAGTCCAAGATTGTGTTTTTTAGACTGGCTGCCACGAGCTGAAACGAATGCAGCCAAGAGCGAGCGTCTGTGACTTACGGTTCAAAAGTTATTCACAGAAACATGGTTCTGAACTTTGCTGCCAGCCGCGAAAGCGAAAATAACCAAGATCGAGCGTCTAGGATTTACTTGTCAATAGCTCGCCTGGGAAACATCCAGAGAAGTCAAAGACAGTGCTTCTATACTAATTGCCAGGCGCTGAGACGAATGCCGCCAAGATCTAGCGTCTATGACTTACGGTTCAAGAATTAGCCTCAGAAACAGTGGGAAACAGTGCTTCTATACTAATTGCCAGGCGCTGAGACGAATGCCGCCAAGATCGAGCGTCTATGACTTACGGTTCAAGAATTAGCCTCAGAAACAGTGGTTCTGAACATGCTGCCAATACCTCGCCTGGGAAACATCCAGAGAAGTCCAAGATAGTGTTTTTTAGACTGGCTGCCACGAGCTGAAACGAATGCAGCCAAGAGCGAGCGTCTGTGACTTACGGTTCAAAAGTTATTCACAGAAACATGGTTCTGAACTTTGCTGCCAGCCGCGAAAGCGAAAATAACCAAGATCGAGCGTCTAGGATTTACTTGTCAATAGCTCGCCTGGGAAACATCCAGAGAAGTCAAAGACAGTGCTTCTATACTAATTGCCAGGTGCTGAGACGAATGCCGCCAAGATCTAGCATCTATGACTTACGGTTCAAGAATTAGCCTCAGAAACAGTGGGAAACAGTGCTTCTATACTAATTGCCAGGCGCTGAGACGAATGCCGCCAAGATCGAGCGTCTATGACTTACGGTTCAAGAATTAGCCTCAGAAACAGTGGTTCTGAACATGCTGCCAATAGCTCGCCTGGGAAACATCCAGAGAAGTCCAAGATTGTGTTTTTTAGACTGGCTGCCACGAGCTGAAACGAATACAGCCAAGAGCGAGCGTCTGTGACTTACGGTTCAAAAGTTATTCACAGAAACATGGTTCTGAACTTTGCTGCCAGCCGCGAAAGCGAAAATAACCAAGATCGAGCGTCTAGGATTTACTTGTCAATAGCTCGCCTGGGAAACATCCAGAGAAGTCAAAGACAGTGCTTCTATACTAATTGGCAGGTGCTGAGACGAATGCCGCCAAGATCTAGCGTCTATGACTTACGGTTCAAGAATTAGCCTCAGAAACAGTGGGAAACAGTGCTTCTATACTAATTGCCAGGCGCTGAGACGAATGCCGCCAAGATCGAGCGTCTATGACTTACGGTTCAAGAATTAGCCTCAGAAACAGTGGTTCTGAACATGCTGCCAATAGCTCGCCTGGGAAACATCCAGAGAAGTCCAAGATTGTGTTTTTTAGACTGGCTGCCACGAGCTGAAACGAATGCAGCCAAGAGCTAGCGTCTGTGACTTACGGTTCAAAAGTTATTCACAGAAACATGGTTCTGAACTTTGCTGCCAGCCGCGAAAGCGAAAATAACCAAGATCGAGCGTCTAGGATTTACTTGTCAATAGCTCGCCTGGGAAACATCCAGAGAAGTCAAAGACAGTGCTTCTATACTAATTGCCAGGCGCTGAGACGAATGCCGCCAAGATCGAGCGTCTATGACTTACGGTTCAAGAATTAGCCTCAGAAACAGTGGTTCTGAACATGCTGCCAATAGCTCGCCTGGGAAACATCCAGAGAAGTCCAAGATTGTGTTTTTTAGACTGGCTGCCACGAGCTGAAACGAATGCAGCCAAGAGCGAGCGTCAGTGACTTACGGTTCAAGAGTTATTCACAGAAACATGGTTCTGAACTTTGCTGCTAGCCGCGAAAGCGAAAATAACCAAGATCGAGCGTCTAGGATTTATTTGTCAATAGCTCGCCTGGGAAACATCCAGAGAAGTCAAAGACAGTGCTTCTATACTAATTGCCAGGCGCTGAGACGAATGCCGCCAAGATCTAGCGTCTATGACTTACGGTTCAAGAATTAGCCTCAGAAACAGTGGGAAACAGTGCTTCTATACTAATTGCCAGGCGCTGAGACGAATGCCGCCAAGATCGAGCGTCTATGACTTACGGTTCAAGAATTAGCCTCAGAAACAGTGGTTCTGAACATGCTGCCAATAGCTCGCCTGGGAAACATCCAGAGAAGTCCAAGATTGTGTTTTTTAGACTGGCTGCCACGAGCTGAAACGAATGCAGCCAAGAGCGGGCGTCTGTGACTTACGGTTCAAAAGTTATTCACAGAAACATGGTTCTGAACTTTGCTGCCAGCCGCGAAAGCGAAAATAACCAAGATCGAGCGTCTAGGATTTACTTGTCAATAGCTCGCCTGGGAAACATCCAGAGAAGTCAAAGACAGTGCTTCTATACTAATTGCCAGGCGCTGAGACGAATGCCGCCAAGATCTAGCGTCTATGACTTACGGTTCAAGAATTAGCCTCAGAAACAGTGGGAAACAGTGCTTCTATACTAATTGCCAGGCGCTGAGACGAATGCCGCCAAGATCGAGCGTCTATGACTTACGGTTCAAGAATTAGCCTCAGAAACAGTGGTTCTGAACATGCTGCCAATACCTCGCCTGGGAAACATCCAGAGAAGTCCAAGATTGTGTTTTTTAGACTGGCTGCCACGAGCTGAAACGAATGCAGCCAAGAGCGAGCGTCAGTGACTTACGGTTCAAGAGTTATTCACAGAAACATGGTTCTGAACTTTGCTGCTAGCCGCGAAAGCGAAAATAACCAAGATCGAGCGTCTAGGATTTACTTGTCAATAGCTCGCCTGGGAAACATCCAGAGAAGTCAAAGACAGTGCTTCTATACTAATTGCCAGGCGCTGAGACGAATGCCGCCAAGATCTAGCGTCTATGACTTACGGTTCAAGAATTAGCCTCAGAAACAGTGGGAAACAGTGCTTCTATACTAATTGCCAGGCGCTGAGACGAATGCCGCCAAGATCGAGCGTCTATGACTTACGGTTCAAGAATTAGCCTCAGAAACAGTGGTTCTGAACATGCTGCCAATAGCTCGCCTGGGAAACATCCAGACAAGTCCAAGATTGTGTTTTTTAGACTGGCTGCCACGAGCTGAAACGAATGCAGCCAAGAGCGAGCGTCAGTGACTTACGGTTCAAGAGTTATTCACAGAAACATGGTTCTGAACTTTGCTGCTAGCCGCGAAAGCGAAAATAACCAAGATCGAGCGTCTAGGATTTACTTGTCAATAGCTCGCCTGGGAAACATCCAGAGAAGTCAAAGACAGTGCTTCTATACTAATTGCCAGGCGCTGAGACGAATGCCGCCAAGATCTAGCGTCTATGACTTACGGTTCAAGAATTAGCCTCAGAAACAGTGGGAAACAGTGCTTCTATACTAATTGCCAGGCGCTGAGACGAATGCCGCCAAGATCGAGCGTCTATGACTTACGGTTCAAGAATTAGCCTCAGAAACAGTGGTTCTGAACATGCTGCCAATAGCTCGCCTGGGAAACATCCAGAGAAGTCCAAGATTGTGTTTTTTAGACTGGCTGCCACGAGCTGAAACGAATGCAGCCAAGAGCGAGCGTCTGTGACTTACGGTTCAAAAGTTATTCACAGAAACATGGTTCTGAACTTTGCTGCCAGCCGCGAAAGCGAAAATAACCAAGATCGAGCGTCTAGGATTTACTTGTCAAAAGCTCGCCTGGGAAACATCCAGAGAAGTCAAAGACAGTGCTTCTATACTAATTGCCAGGCGCTGAGACGAATGCCGCCAAGATCTAGCGTCTATGACTTACGGTTCAAGAATTAGCCTCAGAAACAGTGGGAAACAGTGCTTCTATACTAATTGCCAGGCGCTGAGACGAATGCCGCCAAGATCGAGCGTCTATGACACGGTTCAAGAATTAGCCTCAGAAACAGTGGTTCTGAACATGCTGCCAATAGCTCGCCTGGGAAACATCCAGAGAAGTCCAAGATAGTGTTTTTTAGACTGGCTGCCACGAGCTGAAACGAATGCAGCCAAGAGCGAGCGTCTGTGACTTACGGTTCAAAAGTTATTCACAGAAACATGGTTCTGAACTTTGCTGCCAGCCGCGAAAGCGAAAATAACCAAGATCGAGCGTCTAGGATTTACTTGTCAATAGCTCGCCTGGGAAACATCCAGAGAAGTCAAAGACAGTGCTTCTATACTAATTGCCAGGTGCTGAGACGAATGCCGCCAAGATCTAGCGTCTATGACTTACGGTTCAAGAATTAGCCTCAGAAACAGTGGGAAACAGTGCTTCTATACTAATTGCCAGGCGCTGAGACGAATGCCGCCAAGATCGAGCGTCTATGACTTACGGTTCAAGAATTAGCCTCAGAAACAGTGGTTCTGAACATGCTGCCAATAGCTCGCCTGGGAAACATCCAGAGAAGTCCAAGATTGTGTTTTTTAGACTGGCTGCCACGAGCTGAAACGAATACAGCCAAGAGCGAGCGTCTGTGACTTACGGTTCAAAAGTTATTCACAGAAACATGGTTCTGAACTTTGCTGCCAGCCGCGAAAGCGAAAATAACCAAGATCGAGCGTCTAGGATTTACTTGTCAATAGCTCGCCTGGGAAACATCCAGAGAAGTCAAAGACAGTGCTTCTATACTAATTGCCAGGTGCTGAGACGAATGCCGCCAAGATCTAGCGTCTATGACTTACGGTTCAAGAATTAGCCTCAGAAACAGTGGGAAACAGTGCTTCTATACTAATTGCCAGGCGCTGAGACGAATGCCGCCAAGATCGAGCGTCTATGACTTACGGTTCAAGAATTAGCCTCAGAAACAGTGGTTCTGAACATGCTGCCAATAGCTCGCCTGGGAAACATCCAGAGAAGTCCAAGATTGTGTTTTTTAGACTGGCTGCCACGAGCTGAAACGAATGCAGCCAAGAGCGAGCGTCTGTGACTTACGGTTCAAAAGTTATTCACAGAAACATGGTTCTGAACTTTGCTGCCAGCCGCGAAAGCGAAAATAACCAAGATCGAGCGTCTAGGATTTACTTGTCAAAAGCTCGCCTGGGAAACATCCAGAGAAGTCAAAGACAGTGCTTCTATACTAATTGCCAGGCGCTGAGACGAATGCCGCCAAGATCTAGCGTCTATGACTTACGGTTCAAGAATTAGCCTCAGAAACAGTGGGAAACAGTGCTTCTATACTAATTGACAGGCGCTGAGACGAATGCCGCCAAGATCGAGCGTCTATGACTTACGGTTCAAGAATTAGCCTCAGAAACAGTGGTTCTGAACATGCTGCCAATAGCTCGCCTGGGAAACATCCAGAGAAGTCCAAGATTGTGTTTTTTAGACTGGCTGCCACGAGCTGAAACGAATGCAGCCAAGAGCGAGCGTCTGTGACTTACGGTTCAAAAGTTATTCACAGAAACATGGTTCTGAACTTTGCTGCCAGCCGCGAAAGCGAAAATAACCAAGATCGAGCGTCTAGGATTTACTTGTCAATAGCTCGCCTGGGAAACATCCAGAGAAGTCAAAGACAGTGCTTCTATACTAATTGCCAGGTGCTGAGACGAATGCCGCCAAGATCTAGCGTCTATGACTTACGGTTCAAGAATTAGCCTCAGAAACAGTGGGAAACAGTGCTTCTATACTAATTGCCAGGCGCTGAGACGAATGCCGCCAAGATCGAGCGTCTATGACTTACGGTTCAAGAATTAGCCTCAGAAACAGTGGTTCTGAACATGCTGCCAATAGCTCGCCTGGGAAACATCCAGAGAAGTCCAAGATTGTGTTTTTTAGACTGGCTGCCACGAGCTGAAACGAATACAGCCAAGAGCGAGCGTCTGTGACTTACGGTTCAAAAGTTATTCACAGAAACATGGTTCTGAACTTTGCTGCCAGCCGCGAAAGCGAAAATAACCAAGATCGAGCGTCTAGGATTTACTTGTCAATAGCTCGCCTGGGAAACATCCAGAGAAGTCAAAGACAGTGCTTCTATACTAATTGCCAGGTGCTGAGACGAATGCCGCCAAGATCTAGCGTCTATGACTTACGGTTCAAGAATTAGCCTCAGAAACAGTGGGAAACAGTGCTTCTATACTAATTGCCAGGCGCTGAGACGAATGCCGCCAAGATCGAGCGTCTATGACTTACGGTTCAAGAATTAGCCTCAGAAACAGTGGTTCTGAACATGCTGCCAATAGCTCGCCTGGGAAACATCCAGAGAAGTCCAAGATTGTGTTTTTTAGACTGGCTGCCACGAGCTGAAACGAATGCAGCCAAGAGCGAGCGTCTGTGACTTACGGTTCAAAAGTTATTCACAGAAACATGGTTCTGAACTTTGCTGCCAGCCGCGAAAGCGAAAATAACCAAGATCGAGCGTCTAGGATTTACTTGTCAAAAGCTCGCCTGGGAAACATCCAGAGAAGTCAAAGACAGTGCTTCTATACTAATTGCCAGGCGCTGAGACGAATGCCGCCAAGATCTAGCGTCTATGACTTACGGTTCAAGAATTAGCCTCAGAAACAGTGGGAAACAGTGCTTCTATACTAATTGCCAGGCGCTGAGACGAATGCCGCCAAGATCGAGCGTCTATGACACGGTTCAAGAATTAGCCTCAGAAACAGTGGTTCTGAACATGCTGCCAATAGCTCGCCTGGGAAACATCCAGAGAAGTCCAAGATAGTGTTTTTTAGACTGGCTGCCACGAGCTGAAACGAATGCAGCCAAGAGCGAGCGTCTGTGACTTACGGTTCAAAAGTTATTCACAGAAACATGGTTCTGAACTTTGCTGCCAGCCGCGAAAGCGAAAATAACCAAGATCGAGCGTCTAGGATTTACTTGTCAATAGCTCGCCTGGGAAACATCCAGAGAAGTCAAAGACAGTGCTTCTATACTAATTGCCAGGTGCTGAGACGAATGCCGCCAAGATCTAGCGTCTATGACTTACGGTTCAAGAATTTGCCTCAGAAACAGTGGGAAACAGTGCTTCTATACTAATTGCCAGGCGCTGAGACGAATGCCGCCAAGATCGAGCGTCTATGACTTACGGTTCAAGAATTAGCCTCAGAAACAGTGGTTCTGAACATGCTGCCAATAGCTCGCCTGGGAAACATCCAGAGAAGTCCAAGATTGTGTTTTTTAGACTGGCTGCCACGAGCTGAAACGAATGCAGCCAAGAGCTAGCGTCTGTGACTTACGGTTCAAAAGTTATTCACAGAAACATGGTTCTGAACTTTGCTGCCAGCCGCGAAAGCGAAAATAACCAAGATCGAGCGTCTAGGATTTACTTGTCAATAGCTCGCCTGGGAAACATCCAGAGAAGTCAAAGACAGTGCTTCTATACTAATTGCCAGGCGCTGAGACGAATGCCGCCAAGATCTAGCGTCTATGACTTACGGTTCAAGAATTAGCCTCAGAAACAGTGGGAAACAGTGCTTCTATACTAATTGCCAGGCGCTGAGACGAATGCCGCCAAGATCGAGCGTCTATGACTTACGGTTCAAGAATTAGCCTCAGAAACAGTGGTTCTGAACATGCTGCCAATAGCTCGCCTGGGAAACATCCAGAGAAGTCCAAGATTGTGTTTTTTAGACTGGCTGCCACGAGCTGAAACGAATGCAGCCAAGAGCGAGCGTCAGTGACTTACGGTTCAAGAGTTATTCACAGAAACATGGTTCTGAACTTTGCTGCTAGCCGCGAAAGCGAAAATAACCAAGATCGAGCGTCTAGGATTTATTTGTCAATAGCTCGCCTGGGAAACATCCAGAGAAGTCAAAGACAGTGCTTCTATACTAATTGCCAGGCGCTGAGACGAATGCCGCCAAGATCTAGCGTCTATGACTTACGGTTCAAGAATTAGCCTCAGAAACAGTGGGAAACAGTGCTTCTATACTAATTGCCAGGCGCTGAGACGAATGCCGCCAAGATCGAGCGTCTATGACTTACGGTTCAAGAATTAGCCTCAGAAACAGTGGTTCTGAACATGCTGCCAATAGCTCGCCTGGGAAACATCCAGACAAGTCCAAGATTGTGTTTTTCAGACTGGCTGCCACGAGCTGAAACGAATACAGCCAAGAGCGAGCGTCTGTGACTTACGGTTCAAAAGTTATTCACAGAAACATGGTTCTGAACTTTGCTGCCAGCCGCGAAAGCGAAAATAACCAAGATCGAGCGTCTAGGATTTACTTGTCAATAGCTCGCCTGGGAAACATCCAGAGAAGTCAAAGACAGTGCTTCTATACTAATTGCCAGGTGCTGAGACGAATGCCGCCAAGATCTAGCGTCTATGACTTACGGTTCAAGAATTAGCCTCAGAAACAGTGGGAAACAGTGCTTCTATACTAATTGCCAGGCGCTGAGACGAATGCCGCCAAGATCGAGCGTCTATGACTTACGGTTCAAGAATTAGCCTCAGAAACAGTGGTTCTGAACATGCTGCCAATAGCTCGCCTGGGAAACATCCAGAGAAGTCCAAGATTGTGTTTTTTAGACTGGCTGCCACGAGCTGAAACGAATGCAGCCAAGAGCTAGCGTCTGTGACTTACGGTTCAAAAGTTATTCACAGAAACATGGTTCTGAACTTTGCTGCCAGCCGCGAAAGCGAAAATAACCAAGATCGAGCGTCTAGGATTTACTTGTCAATAGCTCGCCTGGGAAACATCCAGAGAAGTCAAAGACAGTGCTTCTATACTAATTGCCAGGCGCTGAGACGAATGCCGCCAAGATCTAGCGTCTATGACTTACGGTTCAAGAATTAGCCTCAGAAACAGTGGGAAACAGTGCTTCTATACTAATTGCCAGGCGCTGAGACGAATGCCGCCAAGATCGAGCGTCTATGACTTACGGTTCAAGAATTAGCCTCAGAAACAGTGGTTCTGAACATGCTGCCAATAGCTCGCCTGGGAAACATCCAGAGAAGTCCAAGATTGTGTTTTTTAGACTGGCTGCCACGAGCTGAAACGAATGCAGCCAAGAGCGAGCGTCAGTGACTTACGGTTCAAGAGTTATTCACAGAAACATGGTTCTGAACTTTGCTGCTAGCCGCGAAAGCGAAAATAACCAAGATCGAGCGTCTAGGATTTATTTGTCAATAGCTCGCCTGGGAAACATCCAGAGAAGTCAAAGACAGTGCTTCTATACTAATTGCCAGGCGCTGAGACGAATGCCGCCAAGATCTAGCGTCTATGACTTACGGTTCAAGAATTAGCCTCAGAAACAGTGGGAAACAGTGCTTCTATACTAATTGCCAGGCGCTGAGACGAATGCCGCCAAGATCGAGCGTCTATGACTTACGGTTCAAGAATTAGCCTCAGAAACAGTGGTTCTGAACATGCTGCCAATAGCTCGCCTGGGAAACATCCAGACAAGTCCAAGATTGTGTTTTTTAGACTGGCTGCCACGAGCTGAAACGAATGCAGCCAAGAGCGAGCGTCAGTGACTTACGGTTCAAGAGTTATTCACAGAAACATGGTTCTGAACTTTGCTGCTAGCCGCGAAAGCGAAAATAACCAAGATCGAGCGTCTAGGATTTACTTGTCAATAGCTCGCCTGGGAAACATCCAGAGAAGTCAAAGACAGTGCTTCTATACTAATTGCCAGGCGCTGAGACGAATGCCGCCAAGATCTAGCGTCTATGACTTACGGTTCAAGAATTAGCCTCAGAAACAGTGGGAAACAGTGCTTCTATACTAAATGCCAGGCGCTGAGACGAATGCCGCCAAGATCGAGCGTCTATGACTTACGGTTCAAGAATTAGCCTCAGAAACAGTGGTTCTGAACATGCTGCCAATAGCTCGCCTGGGAAACATCCAGAGAAGTCCAAGATAGTGTTTTTTAGACTGGCTGCCACGAGCTGAAACGAATGCAGCCAAGAGCGAGCGTCTGTGACTTACGGTTCAAAAGTTATTCACAGAAACATGGTTCTGAACTTTGCTGCCAGCCGCGAAAGCGAAAATAACCAAGATCGAGCGTCTAGGATTTACTTGTCAATAGCTCGCCTGGGAAACATCCAGAGAAGTCAAAGACAGTGCTTCTATACTAATTGCCAGGTGCTGAGACGAATGCCGCCAAGATCTAGCGTCTATGACTTACGGTTCAAGAATTAGCCTCAGAAACAGTGGGAAACAGTGCTTCTATACTAATTGCCAGGCGCTGAGACGAATGCCGCCAAGATCGAGCGTCTATGACTTACGGTTCAAGAATTAGCCTCAGAAACAGTGGTTCTGAACATGCTGCCAATAGCTCGCCTGGGAAACATCCAGAGAAGTCCAAGATTGTGTTTTTTAGACTGGCTGCCACGAGCTGAAACGAATGCAGCCAAGAGCTAGCGTCTGTGACTTACGGTTCAAAAGTTATTCACAGAAACATGGTTCTGAACTTTGCTGCCAGCCGCGAAAGCGAAAATAACCAAGATCGAGCGTCTAGGATTTACTTGTCAATAGCTCGCCTGGGAAACATCCAGAGAAGTCAAAGACAGTGCTTCTATACTAATTGCCAGGCGCTGAGACGAATGCCGCCAAGATCTAGCGTCTATGACTTACGGTTCAAGAATTAGCCTCAGAAACAGTGGGAAACAGTGCTTCTATACTAATTGCCAGGCGCTCAGACGAATGCCGCCAAGATCGAGCGTCTATGACTTACGGTTCAAGAATTAGCCTCAGAAACAGTGGTTCTGAACATGCTGCCAATAGCTCGCCTGGGAAACATCCAGAGAAGTCCAAGATTGTGTTTTTTAGACTGGCTGCCACGAGCTGAAACGAATGCAGCCAAGAGCGAGCGTCTGTGACTTACGGTTCAAAAGTTATTCACAGAAACATGGTTCTGAACTTTGCTGCCAGCCGCGAAAGCGAAAATAACCAAGATCGAGCGTCTAGGATTTACTTGTCAAAAGCTCGCCTGGAAAACATCCAGAGAAGTCAAAGACAGTGCTTCTATACTAATTGCCAGGCGCTGAGACGAATGCCGCCAAGATCTAGCGTCTATGACTTACGGTTCAAGAATTAGCCTCAGAAACAGTGGGAAACAGTGCTTCTATACTAATTGCCAGGCGCTGAGACGAATGCCGCCAAGATCGAGCGTCTATGACTTACGGTTCAAGAATTAGCCTCAGAAACAGTGGTTCTGAACATGCTGCCAATAGCTCGCCTGGGAAACATCCAGAGAAGCCCAAGATTGTGTTTTTTAGACTGGCTGCCACGAGCTGAAACGAATACAGCCAAGAGCGAGCGTCTGTGACTTACGGTTCAAAAGTTATTCACAGAAACATGGTTCTGAACTTTGCTGCCAGCCGCGAAAGCGAAAATAACCAAGATCGAGCGTCTAGGATTTACTTGTCAATAGCTCGCCTGGGAAACATCCAGAGAAGTCAAAGACAGTGCTTCTATACTAATTGCCAGGTGCTGAGACGAATGCCGCCAAGATCTAGCGTCTATGACTTACGGTTCAAGAATTAGCCTCAGAAACAGTGGGAAACAGTGCTTCTATACTAATTGCCAGGCGCTGAGACGAATGCCGCCAAGATCGAGCGTCTATGACTTACGGTTCAAGAATTAGCCTCAGAAACAGTGGTTCTGAACATGCTGCCAATAGCTCGCCTGGGAAACATCCAGAGAAGTCCAAGATTGTGTTTTTTAGACTGGCTGCCACGAGCTGAAACGAATGCAGCCAAGAGCTAGCGTCTGTGACTTACGGTTCAAAAGTTATTCACAGAAACATGGTTCTGAACTTTGCTGCCAGCCGCGAAAGCGAATATAACCAAGATCGAGCGTCTAGGATTTACATGTCAATAGCTCGCCTGGGAAACATCCAGAGAAGTCAAAGACAGTGCTTCTATACTAATTGCCAGGCGCTGAGACGAATGCCGCCAAGATCTAGCGTCTATGACTTACGGTTCAAGAATTAGCCTCAGAAACAGTGGGAAACAGTGCTTCTATACTAATTGCCAGGCGCTGAGACGAATGCCGCCAAGATCGAGCGTCTATGACACGGTTCAAGAATTAGCCTCAGAAACAGTGGTTCTGAACATGCTGCCAATAGCTCGCCTGGGAAACATCCAGAGAAGTCCAAGATAGTGTTTTTTAGACTGGCTGCCACGAGCTGAAACGAATGCAGCCAAGAGCGAGCGTCTGTGACTTACGGTTCAAAAGTTATTCACAGAAACATGGTTCTGAACTTTGCTGCCAGCCGCGAAAGCGAAAATAACCAAGATCGAGCGTCTAGGATTTACTTGTCAATAGCTCGCCTGGGAAACATCCAGAGAAGTCAAAGACAGTGCTTCTATACTAATTGCCAGGTGCTGAGACGAATGCCGCCAAGATCTAGCATCTATGACTTACGGTTCAAGAATTAGCCTCAGAAACAGTGGGAAACAGTGCTTCTATACTAATTGCCAGGCGCTGAGACGAATGCCGCCAAGATCGAGCGTCTATGACTTACGGTTCAAGAATTAGCCTCAGAAACAGTGGTTCTGAACATGCTGCCAATAGCTCGCCTGGGAAACATCCAGAGAAGTCCAAGATTGTGTTTTTTAGACTGGCTGCCACGAGCTGAAACGAATACAGCCAAGAGCGAGCGTCTGTGACTTACGGTTCAAAAGTTATTCACAGAAACATGGTTCTGAACTTTGCTGCCAGCCGCGAAAGCGAAAATAACCAAGATCGAGCGTCTAGGATTTACTTGTCAATAGCTCGCCTGGGAAACATCCAGAGAAGTCAAAGACAGTGCTTCTATACTAATTGGCAGGTGCTGAGACGAATGCCGCCAAGATCTAGCGTCTATGACTTACGGTTCAAGAATTAGCCTCAGAAACAGTGGGAAACAGTGCTTCTATACTAATTGCCAGGCGCTGAGACGAATGCCGCCAAGATCGAGCGTCTATGACTTACGGTTCAAGAATTAGCCTCAGAAACAGTGGTTCTGAACATGCTGCCAATAGCTCGCCTGGGAAACATCCAGAGAAGTCCAAGATTGTGTTTTTTAGACTGGCTGCCACGAGCTGAAACGAATGCAGCCAAGAGCTAGCGTCTGTGACTTACGGTTCAAAAGTTATTCACAGAAACATGGTTCTGAACTTTGCTGCCAGCCGCGAAAGCGAAAATAACCAAGATCGAGCGTCTAGGATTTACTTGTCAATAGCTCGCCTGGGAAACATCCAGAGAAGTCAAAGACAGTGCTTCTATACTAATTGCCAGGCGCTGAGACGAATGCCGCCAAGATCTAGCGTCTATGACTTACGGTTCAAGAATTAGCCTCAGAAACAGTGGGAAACAGTGCTTCTATACTAATTGCCAGGCGCTGAGACGAATGCCGCCAAGATCGAGCGTCTATGACTTACGGTTCAAGAATTAGCCTCAGAAACAGTGGTTCTGAACATGCTGCCAATAGCTCGCCTGGGAAACATCCAGACAAGTCCAAGATTGTGTTTTTTAGACTGGCTGCCACGAGCTGAAACGAATGCAGCCAAGAGCGAGCGTCAGTGACTTACGGTTCAAGAGTTATTCACAGAAACATGGTTCTGAACTTTGCTGCTAGCCGCGAAAGCGAAAATAACCAAGATCGAGCGTCTAGGATTTATTTGTCAATAGCTCGCCTGGGAAACATCCAGAGAAGTCAAAGACAGTGCTTCTATACTAATTGCCAGGCGCTGAGACGAATGCCGCCAAGATCTAGCGTCTATGACTTACGGTTCAAGAATTAGCCTCAGAAACAGTGGGAAACAGTGCTTCTATACTAATTGCCAGGCGCTGAGACGAATGCCGCCAAGATCGAGCGTCTATGACTTACTGTTCAAGAATTAGCCTCAGAAACAGTGGTTCTGAACATGCTGCCAATAGCTCGCCTGGGAAACATCCAGAGAAGTCCAAGATTGTGTTTTTTAGACTGGCTGCCACGAGCTGAAACGAATGCAGCCAAGAGCGGGCGTCTGTGACTTACGGTTCAAAAGTTATTCACAGAAACATGGTTCTGAACTTTGCTGCCAGCCGCGAAAGCGAAAATAACCAAGATCGAGCGTCTAGGATTTACTTGTCAATAGCTCGCCTGGGAAACATCCAGAGAAGTCAAAGACAGTGCTTCTATACTAATTGCCAGGCGCTGAGACGAATGCCGCCAAGATCTAGCGTCTATGACTTACGGTTCAAGAATTAGCCTCAGAAACAGTGGGAAACAGTGCTTCTATACTAATTGCCAGGCGCTGAGACGAATGCCGCCAAGATCGAGCGTCTATGACTTACGGTTCAAGAATTAGCCTCAGAAACAGTGGTTCTGAACATGCTGCCAATACCTCGCCTGGGAAACATCCAGAGAAGTCCAAGATTGTGTTTTTTAGACTGGCTGCCACGAGCTGAAACGAATGCAGCCAAGAGCGAGCGTCAGTGACTTACGGTTCAAGAGTTATTCACAGAAACATGGTTCTGAACTTTGCTGCTAGCCGCGAAAGCGAAAATAACCAAGATCGAGCGTCTAGGATTTACTTGTCAATAGCTCGCCTGGGAAACATCCAGAGAAGTCAAAGACAGTGCTTCTATACTAATTGCCAGGCGCTGAGACGAATGCCGCCAAGATCTAGCGTCTATGACTTACGGTTCAAGAATTAGCCTCAGAAACAGTGGGAAACAGTGCTTCTATACTAATTGCCAGGCGCTGAGACGAATGCCGCCAAGATCGAGCGTCTATGACTTACGGTTCAAGAATTAGCCTCAGAAACAGTGGTTCTGAACATGCTGCCAATAGCTCGCCTGGGAAACATCCAGACAAGTCCAAGATTGTGTTTTTTAGACTGGCTGTCACGAGCTGAAACGAATGCAGCCAAGAGCGAGCGTCAATGACTTACGGTTCAAGAGTTATTCACAGAAACATGGTTCTGAACTTTGCTGCTAGCCGCGAAAGCGAAAATAACCAAGATCGAGAGTCTAGGATTTACTTGTCAATAGCTCGCCTGGGAAACATCCAGAGAAGTCAAAGACAGTGCTTCTATACTAATTGCCAGGCGCTGAGACGAATGCCGCCAAGATCTAGCGTCTATGACTTACGGTTCAAGAATTAGCCTCAGAAACAGTGGGAAACAGTGCTTCTATACTAATTGCCAGGCGCTGAGACGAATGCCGCCAAGATCGAGCGTCTATGACTTACGGTTCAAGAATTAGCCTCAGAAACAGTGGTTCTGAACATGCTGCCAATAGCTCGCCTGGGAAACATCCAGAGAAGTCCAAGATTGTGTTTTTTAGACTGGCTGCCACGAGCTGAAACGAATGCAGCCAAGAGCGAGCGTCTGTGACTTACGGTTCAAAAGTTATTCACAGAAACATGGTTCTGAACTTTGCTGCCAGCCGCGAAAGCGAAAATAACCAAGATCGAGCGTCTAGGATTTACTTGTCAATAGCTCGCCTGGGAAACATCCAGAGAAGTCAAAGACAGTGCTTCTATACTAATTGCCAGGTGCTGAGACGAATGCCGCCAAGATCTAGCGTCTATGACTTACGGTTCAAGAATTAGCCTCAGAAACAGTGGGAAACAGTGCTTCTATACTAATTGCCAGGCGCTGAGACGAATGCCGCCAAGATCGAGCGTCTATGACTTACGGTTCAAGAATTAGCCTCAGAAACAGTGGTTCTGAACATGCTGCCAATAGCTCGCCTGGGAAACATCCAGACAAGTCCAAGATTGTGTTTTTTAGACTGGCTGCCACGAGCTGAAACGAATGCAGCCAAGAGCTAGCGTCTGTGAATTACGGTTCAAAAGTTATTCACAGAAACATGGTTCTGAACTTTGCTGCCAGCCGCGAAAGCGAAAATAACCAAGATCGAGCGTCTAGGATTTACTTGTCAATAGCTCGCCTGGGAAACATCCAGAGAAGTCAAAGACAGTGCTTCTATACTAATTGCCAGGCGCTGAGACGAATGCCGCCAAGATCTAGCGTCTATGACTTACGGTTCAAGAATTAGCCTCAGAAACAGTGGGAAACAGTGCTTCTATACTAATTGCCAGGCGCTGAGACGAATGCCGCCAAGATCGAGCGTCTATGACTTACGGTTCAAGAATTAGCCTCAGAAACAGTGGTTCTGAACATGCTGCCAATAGCTCGCCTGGGAAACATCCAGAGAAGTCCAAGATTGTGTTTTTTAGACTGGCTGCCACGAGCTGAAACGAATGCAGCCAAGAGCGAGCGTCTGTGACTTACGGTTCAAAAGTTATTCACAGAAACATGGTTCTGAACTTTGCTGCCAGCCGCGAAAGCGAAAATAACCAAGATCGAGCGTCTAGGATTTACTTGTCAATAGCTCGCCTGGGAAACATCCAGAGAAGTCAAAGACAGTGCTTCTATACTAATTGCCAGGTGCTGAGACGAATGCCGCCAAGATCTAGCGTCTATGACTTACGGTTCAAGAATTAGCCTCAGAAACAGTGGGAAACAGTGCTTCTATACTAATTGCCAGGCGCTGAGACGAATGCCGCCAAGATCGAGCGTCTATGACTTACGGTTCAAGAATTAGCCTCAGAAACAGTGGTTCTGAACATGCTGCCAATAGCTCGCCTGGGAAACATCCAGACAAGTCCAAGATTGTGTTTTTTAGACTGGCTGCCACGAGCTGAAACGAATGCAGCCAAGAGCTAGCGTCTGTGAATTACGGTTCAAAAGTTATTCACAGAAACATGGTTCTGAACTTTGCTGCCAGCCGCGAAAGCGAAAATAACCAAGATCGAGCGTCTAGGATTTACTTGTCAATAGCTCGCCTGGGAAACATCCAGAGAAGTCAAAGACAGTGCTTCTATACTAATTGCCAGGCGCTGAGACGAATGCCGCCAAGATCTAGCGTCTATGACTTACGGTTCAAGAATTAGCCTCAGAAACAGTGGGAAACAGTGCTTCTATACTAATTGCCAGGCGCTGAGACGAATGCCGCCAAGATCGAGCGTCTATGACTTACGGTTCAAGAATTAGCCTCAGAAACAGTGGTTCTGAACATGCTGCCAATAGCTCGCCTGGGAAACATCCAGAGAAGTCCAAGATTGTGTTTTTTAGACTGGCTGCCACGAGCTGAAACGAATGCAGCCAAGAGCGAGCGTCTGTGACTTACGGTTCAAAAGTTATTCACAGAAACATCGTTCTGAACTTTGCTGCCAGACGCGAAAGCGAAAATAACCAAGATCGAGCGTCTAGGATTTACTTGTCAAAAGCTCGCCTGGGAAACATCCAGAGAAGTCAAAGACAGTGCTTCTATACTAATTGCCAGGCGCTGAGACGAATGCCGCCAAGATCTAGCGTCTATGACTTACGGTTCAAGAATTAGCCTCAGAAACAGTGGGAAACAGTGCTTCTATACTAATTGCCAGGCGCTGAGACGAATGCCGCCAAGATCGAGCGTCTATGACTTACGGTTCAAGAATTAGCCTCAGAAACAGTGGTTCTGAACATGCTGCCAATAGCTCGCCTGGGAAACATCCAGAGAAGTCCAAGATTGTGTTTTTTAGACTGGCTGCCACGAGCTGAAACGAATGCAGCCAAGAGCGAGCGTCAGTGACTTACGGTTCAAGAGTTATTCACAGAAACATGGTTCTGAACTTTGCTGCTAGCCGCGAAAGCGAAAATAACCAAGATCGAGCGTCTAGGATTTACTTGTCAATAGCTCGCCTGGGAAACATCCAGAGAAGTCAAAGACAGTGCTTCTATACTAATTGCCAGGTGCTGAGACGAATGCCGCCAAGATCTAGCGTCTATGACTTACGGTTCAAGAATTAGCCTCAGAAACAGTGGGAAACAGTGCTTCTATACTAATTGCCAGGCGCTGAGACGAATGCCGCCAAGATCGAGCGTCTATGACTTACGGTTCAAGAATTAGCCTCAGAAACAGTGGTTCTGAACATGCTGCCAATAGCTCGCCTGGGAAACATCCAGAGAAGTCCAAGATTGTGTTTTTTAGACTGGCTGCCACGAGCTGAAACGAATGCAGCCAAGAGCTAGCGTCTGTGACTTACGGTTCAAAAGTTATTCACAGAAACATGGTTCTGAACTTTGCTGCCAGCCGCGAAAGCGAAAATAACCAAGATCGAGCGTCTAGGATTTACTTGTCAATAGCTCGCCTGGGAAACATCCAGAGAAGTCAAAGACAGTGCTTCTATACTAATTGTCAGGCGCTGAGACGAATGCCGCCAAGATCTAGCGTCTATGACTTACGGTTCAAGCATTAGCCTCAGAAACAGTGGGAAACTGCTTCTATACTAATTGCCAGGCGCTGAGACGAATGCCGCCAAGATCGAGCGTCTATGACTTACGGTTCAAGAATTAGCCTCAGAAACAGTGGTTCTGAACATGCTGCCAATAGCTCGCCTGGGAAACATCCAGAGAAGTCCAAGATTGTGTTTTTTAGACTGGCTGCCACGAGCTGAAACGAATGCAGCCAAGAGCGAGCGTCTGTGACTTACGGTTCAAAAGTTATTCACAGAAACATGGTTCTGAACTTTGCTGCCAGCCGCGAAAGCGAAAATAACCAAGATCGAGCGTCTAGGATTTACTTGTCAAAAGCTCGCCTGGGAAACATCCAGAGAAGTCAAAGACAGTGCTTCTATACTAATTGCCAGGCGCTGAGACGAATGCCGCCAAGATCTAGCGTCTATGACTTACGGTTCAAGAATTAGCCTCAGAAACAGTGGGAAACAGTGCTTCTATACTAATTGCCAGGCGCTGAGACGAATGCCGCCAAGATCGAGCGTCTATGACACGGTTCAAGAATTAGCCTCAGAAACAGTGGTTCTGAACATGCTGCCAATAGCTCGCCTGGGAAACATTCAGAGAAGTCCAAGATAGTGTTTTTTAGACTGGCTGCCACGAGCTGAAACGAATGCAGCCAAGAGCGAGCGTCTGTGACTTACGGTTCAAAAGTTATTCACAGAAACATGGTTCTGAACTTTGCTGCCAGCCGCGAAAGCGAAAATAACCAAGATCGAGCGTCTAGGATTTACTTGTCAATAGCTCGCCTGGGAAACATCCAGAGAAGTCAAAGACAGTGCTTCTATACTAATTGCCAGGTGCTGAGACGAATGCCGCCAAGATCTAGCGTCTATGACTTACGGTTCAAGAATTAGCCTCAGAAACAGTGGGAAACAGTGCTTCTATACTAATTGCCAGGCGCTGAGACGAATGCCGCCAAGATCGAGCGTCTATGACTTACGGTTCAAGAATTAGCCTCAGAAACAGTGGTTCTGAACATGCTGCCAATAGCTCGCCTGGGAAACATCCAGAGAAGTCCAAGATTGTGTTTTTTAGACTGGCTGCCACGAGCTGAAACGAATGCAGCCAAGAGCGAGCGTCAGTGACTTACGGTTCAAGAGTTATTCACAGAAACATGGTTCTGAACTTTGCTGCTAGCCGCGAAAGCGAAAATAACCAAGATCGAGCGTCTAGGATTTACTTGTCAATAGCTCGCCTGGGAAACATCCAGAGAAGTCAAAGACAGTGCTTCTATACTAATTGCCAGGCGCTGAGACGAATGCCGCCAAGATCTAGCGTCTATGACTTACGGTTCAAGAATTAGCCTCAGAAATAGTGGGAAACAGTGCTTCTATACTAATTGCCAGGCGCTGAGACGAATGCCGCCAAGATCGAGCGTCTATGACTTACGGTTCAAGAATTAGCCTCAGAAACAGTGGTTCTGAACATGCTGCCAATAGCTCGTCTGGGAAACATCCAGAGAAGTCCAAGATTGTGTTTTTTAGACTGGCTGCCACGAGCTGAAACGAATGCAGCCAAGAGCGAGCGTCTGTGACTTACGGTTCAAAAGTTATTCACAGAAACATCGTTCTGAACTTTGCTGCCAGCCGCGAAAGCGAAAATAACCAAGATCGAGCGTCTAGGATTTACTTGTC
This sequence comes from Rhinoderma darwinii, assembly GCF_050947455.1. Lineage (NCBI taxonomy): Eukaryota > Metazoa > Chordata > Amphibia > Anura > Rhinodermatidae > Rhinoderma > Rhinoderma darwinii. The sequence continues at coordinate 33,397 of NW_027462646.1, forward strand.
AAAAGCTCGCCTGGGAAACATCCAGAGAAGTCAAAGACAGTGCTTCTATACTAATTGCCAGGCGCTGAGACGAATGCCGCCAAGATCTAGCGTCTATGACTTACGGTTCAAGAATTAGCCTCAGAAACAGTGGGAAACAGTGCTTCTATACTAATTGCCAGGCGCTGAGACGAATGCCGCCAAGATCGAGCGTCTATGACTTACGGTTCAAGAATTAGCCTCAGAAACAGTGGTTCTGAACATGCTGCCAATAGCTCGCCTGGGAAACATCCAGAGAAGTCCAAGATTGTGTTTTTTAGACTGGCTGCCACGAGCTGAAACGAATGCAGCCAAGAGCGGGCGTCTGTGACTTACGGTTCAAAAGTTATTCACAGAAACATGGTTCTGAACTTTGCTGCCAGCCGCGAAAGCGAAAATAACCAAGATCGAGCGTCTAGGATTTAATTGTCAATAGCTCGCCTGGGAAACATCCAGAGAAGTCAAAGACAGTGCTTCTATACTAATTGCCAGGCGCTGAGACGAATGCCGCCAAGATCTAGCGTCTATGACTTACGGTTCAAGAATTAGCCTCAGAAACAGTGGGAAACAGTGCTTCTATACTAATTGCCAGGCGCTGAGACGAATGCCGCCAAGATCGAGCGTCTATGACTTACGGTTCAAGAATTAGCCTCAGAAACAGTGGTTCTGAACATGCTGCCAATAGCTCGCCTGGGAAACATCCAGAGAAGTCCAAGATTGTGTTTTTTAGACTGGCTGCCACGAGCTGAAACGAATGCAGCCAAGAGCTAGCGTCTGTGACTTACGGTTCAAAAGTTATTCACAGAAACATCGTTCTGAACTTTGCTGCCAGCCGCGAAAGCGAAAATAACCAAGATCGAGCGTCTAGGATTTACTTGTCAAAAGCTCGCCTGGGAAACATCCAGAGAAGTCAAAGACAGTGCTTCTATACTAATTGCCAGGCGCTGAGACGAATGCCGCCAAGATCTAGCGTCTATGACTTACGGTTCAAGAATTAGCCTCAGAAACAGTGGGAAACAGTGCTTCTATACTAATTGCCAGGCGCTGAGACGAATGCCGCCAAGATCGAGCGTCTATGACTTACGGTTCAAGAATTAGCCTCAGAAACAGTGGTTCTGAACATGCTGCCAATAGCTCGCCTGGGAAACATCCAGAGAAGTCCAAGATAGTGTTTTTTAGACTGGCTGCCACGAGCTGAAACGAATGCAGCCAAGAGCGAGCGTCTGTGACTTACGGTTCAAGAGTTATTCACAGAAACATGGTTCTGAACTTTGCTGCCAGCCGCGAAAGCGAAAATAACCAAGATCGAGCGTCTAGGATTTACTTGTCAATGGCTCGCCTGGGAAACATCCAGAGAAGTCAAAGACAGTGCTTCTATACTAATTGCCAGGCGCTGAGACGAATGCCGCCACGATCTAGCGTCTATGACTTACGGTTCAAGAATTAGCCTCAGAAACAGTGGGAAACAGTGCTTTTATACTAATTGCCAGGCGCTGAGACGAATGCCGCCAAGATCGAGCGTCTGTGACTTACGGTTCAAGAGTTATTCACAGAAACATGGTTCTGAACTTTGCTGCCAGCCGCGAAAGCGAAAATAACCAAGATCGAGCGTCTAGGATTTACTTGTCAATAGCTCGCCTGGGAAACATCCAGAGAAGTCAAAGACAGTGCTTCTATACTAATTGCCAGGCGCTGAGACGAATGCCGCCACGATCTAGCGTCTATGACTTACGGTTCAAGAATTAGCCCTCAGAAACAGTGGGAAACAGTGCTTTTATACTAATTGCCAGGCGCTGAGACGAATGCCGCCAAGATCGAGCGTCTATGACTTACGGTTCAAGAATTAGCCTCAGAAACAGTGGTTCTGAACATGCTGCCAATAGCTCGCCTGGGAAACATCCAGAGAGGTCCAAGATTGCGTTTTTTAGACTGGCTGCCACGAGCTGAAACGAATGCAGCCAAGAGCGAGCGTCTGTGACTTACGGTTCAAGAGTTATTCACAGAAACATGGTTCTGAACTTTGCTGCCAGCCGCGAAAGCGAACATAACCAAGATCGAGCGTCTAGGATTTACTTGTCAATAGCTCGCCTGGGAAACATCCAGAGAAGTCAAAGACCGTGCTTCTATACTAATTGCCAGGCGCTGAGACGAATGCCGCCAAGATCTAGCGTCTATGACTTACGGTTCAAGAATTAGCCTCAGAAACAGTGGGAAACAGTGCTTCTATACTAATTGCCAGGCGCTGAGACGAATGCCGCCAAGATCGAGCGTCTATGACTTACGGTTCATGAATTAGCCTCAGAAACAGTGGTTCTGAACATGCTGCCAATAGCTCGCCTGGGAAACATCCAGAGAAGTCCAAGATTGTGTTTTTTAGACTGGCTGCCACGAGCTGAAACGAATGCAGCCAAGAGCGAGCGTCAGTGACTTACGGTTCAAGAGTTATTCACAGAAACATGGTTCTGAACTTTGCTGCTAGCCGCGAAAGCGAAAATAACCAAGATCGAGCGTCTAGGATTTACTTGTCAATAGCTCGCCTGGGAAACATCCAGAGAAGTCAAAGACAGTGCTTCTATACTAATTGCCAGGCGCTGAGACGAATGCCGCCAAGATCTAGCGTCTATGACTTACGGTTCAAGAATTAGCCTCAGAAATAGTGGGAAACAGTGCTTCTATACTAATTGCCAGGCGCTGAGACGAATGCCGCCAAGATCGAGCGTCTATGACTTACGGTTCAAGAAATTAGCCTCAGAAACAGTGGTTCTGAACATGCTGCCAATAGCTCGTCTGGGAAACATCCAGAGAAGTCCAAGATTGTGTTTTTTAGACTGGCTGCCACGAGCTGAAACGAATGCAGCCAAGAGCGAGCGTCTGTGACTTACGGTTCAAAAGTTATTCACAGAAACATCGTTCTGAACTTTGCTGCCAGCCGCGAAAGCGAAAATAACCAAGATCGAGCGTCTAGGATTTACTTGTCAAAAGCTCGCCTGGGAAACATCCAGAGAAGTCAAAGACAGTGCTTCTATACTAATTGCCAGGCGCTGAGACGAATGCCGCCAAGATCTAGCGTCTATGACTTACGGTTCAAGAATTAGCCTCAGAAACAGTGGGAAACAGTGCTTCTATACTAATTGCCAGGCGCTGAGACGAATGCCGCCAAGATCGAGCGTCTATGACTTACGGTTCAAGAATTAGCCTCAGAAACAGTGGTTCTGAACATGCTGCAATAGCTCGCCTGGGAAACATCCAGAGAAGTCCGAGATTGTGTTTTTTAGACTGGCTGCCACGAGCTGAAACGAATGCAGCCAAGAGCGGGCGTCTGTGACTTACGGTTCAAAAGTTATTCACAGAAACATGGTTCTGAACTTTGCTGCCAGCCGCGAAAGCGAAAATAACCAAGATCGAGCGTCTAGGATTTAATTGTCAATAGCTCGCCTGGGAAACATCCAGAGAAGTCAAAGACAGTGCTTCTACACTAATTGCCAGGCGCTGAGACGAATGCCGCCAAGATCTAGCGTCTATGACTTACGGTTCAAGAATTAGCCTCAGAAACAGTGGGAAACAGTGCTTCTATACTAATTGCCAGGCGCTGAGACGAATGCCGCCAAGATCGAGCGTCTATGACTTACGGTTCAAGAATTAGCCTCAGAAACAGTGGTTCTGAACATGCTGCCAATAGCTCGCCTGGGAAACATCCAGAGAAGTCCAAGATTGTGTTTTTTAGACTGGCTGCCACGAGCTGAAACGAATGCAGCCAAGAGCTAGCGTCTGTGACTTACGGTTCAAAAGTTATTTACAGAAACATCGTTCTGAACTTTGCTGCCAGCCGCGAAAGCGAAAATAACCAAGATCGAGCGTCTAGGATTTACTTGTCAAAAGCTCGCCTGGGAAACATCCAGAGAAGTCAAAGACAGTGCTTCTATACTAATTGCCAGGCGCTGAGACGAATGCCGCCAAGATCTAGCGTCTATGACTTACGGTTCAAGAATTAGCCTCAGAAACAGTGGGAAACAGTGCTTCTATACTAATTGCCAGGCGCTGAGACGAATGCCGCCAAGATCGAGCGTCTATGACTTACGGTTCAAGAATTAGCCTCAGAAACAGTGGTTCTGAACATGCTGCCAATAGCTCGCCTGGGAAACATCCAGAGAAGTCCAAGATAGGGTTTTTTAGACTGGCTGCCACGAGCTGAAACGAATGCAGCCAAGAGCGAGCGTCTGTGACTTACGGTTCAAGAGTTATTCACAGAAACATGGTTCTGAACTTTGCTGCCAGCCGCGAAAGCGAAAATAACCAAGATCGAGCGTCTAGGATTTACTTGTCAATGGCTCGCCTGGGAAACATCCAGAGAAGTCAAAGACAGTGCTTCTATACTAATTGCCAGGCGCTGAGACGAATGCCGCCACGATCTAGCGTCTATGACTTACGGTTCAAGAATTAGCCTCAGAAACAGTGGGAAACAGTGCTTCTATACTAATTGCCAGGCGCTGAGACGAATGCCGCCAAGATCGAGCGTCTGTGACTTACGGTTCAAGAGTTATTCACAGAAACATGGTTCTGAACTTTGCTGCCAGCCGCGAAAGCGAAAATAACCAAGATCGAGCGTCTAGGATTTACTTGTCAATAGCTCGCCTGGGAAACATCCAGAGAAGTCAAAGACAGTGCTTCTATACTAATTGCCAGGCGCTGAGACGAATGCCGCCAAGATCTAGCGTCTATGACTTACGGTTCAAGAATTAGCCTCAGAAACAGTGGGAAACAGTGCTTCTATACTAATTGCCAGGCGCTGAGACGAATGCCGCCAAGATCGAGCGTCTATGACTTACGGTTCAAGAATTAGCCTCAGAAACAGTGGTTCTGAACATGCTGCCAATAGCTCGCCTGGGAAACATCCAGAGAAGTCCAAGATTGTGTTTTTTAGACTGGCTGCCACGAGCGGAAACGAATGCAGCCAAGAGCGAGCGTCAGTGACTTACGGTTCAAGAGTTATTCACAGAAACATGGTTCTGAACTTTGCTGCTAGCCGCGAAAGCGAAAAAAACCAAGATCGAGCGTCTAGGATTTATTTGTCAATAGCTCGCCTGGGAAACATCCAGAGAAGTCAAAGACAGTGCTTCTATACTAATTGCCAGGCGCTGAGACGAATGCCGCCAAGATCTAGCGTCTATGACTTACGGTTCAAGAATTAGCCTCAGAAACAGTGGGAAACAGTGCTTCTATACTAATTGCCAGGCGCTGAGACGAATGCCGCCAAGATCGAGCGTCTATGACTTACGGTTCAAGAATTAGCCTCAGAAACAGTGGTTCTGAACATGCTGCCAATAGCTCGCCTGGGAAACATCCAGACAAGTCCAAGATTGTGTTTTTTAGACTGGCTGCCACGAGCTGAAACGAATGCAGCCAAGAGCTAGCGTCTGTGAATTACGGTTCAAAAGTTATTCACAGAAACATGGTTCTGAACTTTGCTGCCAGCCGCGAAAGCGAAAATAACCAAGATCGAGCGTCTAGGATTTACTTGTCAATAGCTCGCCTGGGAAACATCCAGAGAAGTCAAAGACAGTGCTTCTATACTAATTGCCAGGCGCTGAGACGAATGCCGCCAAGATCTAGCGTCTATGACTTACGGTTCAAGAATTAGCCTCAGAAACAGTGGGAAACAGTGCTTCTATACTAATTGCCAGGCGCTGAGACGAATGCCGCCAAGATCGAGCGTCTATGACTTACGGTTCAAGAATTAGCCTCAGAAACAGTGGTTCTGAACATGCTGCCAATAGCTCGCCTGGGAAACATCCAGAGAAGTCCAAGATTGTGTTTTTTAGACTGGCTGCCACGAGCTGAAACGAATGCAGCCAAGAGCGAGCGTCTGTGACTTACGGTTCAAAAGTTATTCACAGAAACATCGTTCTGAACTTTGCTGCCAGACGCGAAAGCGAAAATAACCAAGATCGAGCGTCTAGGATTTACTTGTCAAAAGCTCGCCTGGGAAACATCCAGAGAAGTCAAAGACAGTGCTTCTATACTAATTGCCAGGCGCTGAGACGAATGCCGCCAAGATCTAGCGTCTATGACTTACGGTTCAAGAATTAGCCTCAGAAACAGTGGGAAACAGTGCTTCTATACTAATTGCCAGGCGCTGAGACGAATGCCGCCAAGATCGAGCGTCTATGACTTACGGTTCAAGAATTAGCCTCAGAAACAGTGGTTCTGAACATGCTGCCAATAGCTCGCCTGGGAAACATCCAGAGAAGTCCAAGATTGTGTTTTTTAGACTGGCTGCCACGAGCTGAAACGAATGCAGCCAAGAGCGAGCGTCAGTGACTTACGGTTCAAGAGTTATTCACAGAAACATGGTTCTGAACTTTGCTGCTAGCCGCGAAAGCGAAAATAACCAAGATCGAGCGTCTAGGATTTAATTGTCAATAGCTCGCCTGGGAAACATCCAGAGAAGTCAAAGACAGTGCTTCTATACTAATTGCCAGGTGCTGAGATGAATGCCGCCAAGATCTAGCGTCTATGACTTACGGTTCAAGAATTAGCCTCAGAAACAGTGGGAAACAGTGCTTCTATACTAATTGCCAGGCGCTGAGACGAATGCCGCCAAGATCGAGCGTCTATGACTTACGGTTCAAGAATTAGCCTCAGAAACAGTGGTTCTGAACATGCTGCCAATAGCTCGCCTGGGAAACATCCAGAGAAGTCCAAGATTGTGTTTTTTAGACTGGCTGCCACGAGCTGAAACGAATGCAGCCAAGAGCTAGCGTCTGTGACTTACGGTTCAAAAGTTATTCACAGAAACATGGTTCTGAACTTTGCTGCCAGCCGCGAAAGCGAAAATAACCAAGATCGAGCGTCTAGGATTTACTTGTCAATAGCTCGCCTGGGAAACATCCAGAGAAGTCAAAGACAGTGCTTCTATACTAATTGTCAGGCGCTGAGACGAATGCCGCCAAGATCTAGCGTCTATGACTTACGGTTCAAGCATTAGCCTCAGAAACAGTGGGAAACTGCTTCTATACTAATTGCCAGGCGCTGAGACGAATGCCGCCAAGATCGAGCGTCTATGACTTACGGTTCAAGAATTAGCCTCAGAAACAGTGGTTCTGAACATGCTGCCAATAGCTCGCCTGGGAAACATCCAGAGAAGTCCAAGATTGTGTTTTTTAGACTGGCTGCCACGAGCTGAAACGAATGCAGCCAAGAGCGAGCGTCTGTGACTTACGGTTCAAAAGTTATTCACAGAAACATGGTTCTGAACTTTGCTGCCAGCCGCGAAAGCGAAAATAACCAAGATCGAGCGTCTAGGATTTACTTGTCAAAAGCTCGCCTGGGAAACATCCAGAGAAGTCAAAGACAGTGCTTCTATACTAATTGCCAGGCGCTGAGACGAATGCCGCGAAGATCTAGCGTCTATGACTTACGGTTCAAGAATTAGCCTCAGAAACAGTGGGAAACAGTGCTTCTATACTAATTGCCAGGCGCTGAGACGAATGCCGCCAAGATCGAGCGTCTATGACACGGTTCAAGAATTAGCCTCAGAAACAGTGGTTCTGAACATGCTGCCAATAGCTCGCCTGGGAAACATTCAGAGAAGTCCAAGATAGTGTTTTTTAGACTGGCTGCCACGAGCTGAAACGAATGCAGCCAAGAGCGAGCGTCTGTGACTTACGGTTCAAAAGTTATTCACAGAAACATGGTTCTGAACTTTGCTGCCAGCCGCGAAAGCGAAAATAACCAAGATCGAGCGTCTAGGATTTACTTGTCAATAGCTCGCCTGGGAAACATCCAGAGAAGTCAAAGACAGTGCTTCTATACTAATTGCCAGGTGCTGAGACGAATGCCGCCAAGATCTAGCGTCTATGACTTACGGTTCAAGAATTAGCCTCAGAAACAGTGGGAAACAGTGCTTCTATACTAATTGCCAGGCGCTGAGACGAATCCCGCCAAGATCGAGCGTCTATGACTTACGGTTCAAGAATTAGCCTCAGAAACAGTGGTTCTGAACATGCTGCCAATAGCTCGCCTGGGAAACATCCAGAGAAGTCCAAGATTGTGTTTTTTAGACTGGCTGCCACGAGCTGAAACGAATGCAGCCAAGAGCGAGCGTCAGTGACTTACGGTTCAAGAGTTATTCACAGAAACATGGTTCTGAACTTTGCTGCTAGCCGCGAAAGCGAAAATAACCAAGATCGAGCGTCTAGGATTTACTTGTCAATAGCTCGCCTGGGAAACATCCAGAGAAGTCAAAGACAGTGCTTCTATACTAATTGCCAGGCGCTGAGACGAATGCCGCCAAGATCTAGCGTCTATGACTTACGGTTCAAGAATTAGCCTCAGAAATAGTGGGAAACAGTGCTTCTATACTAATTGCCAGGCGCTGAGACGAATGCCGCCAAGATCGAGCGTCTATGACTTACGGTTCAAGAATTAGCCTCAGAAACAGTGGTTCTGAACATGCTGCCAATAGCTCGTCTGGGAAACATCCAGAGAAGTCCAAGATTGTGTTTTTTAGACTGGCTGCCACGAGCTGAAACGAATGCAGCCAAGAGCGAGCGTCTGTGACTTACGGTTCAAAAGTTATTCACAGAAACATCGTTCTGAACTTTGCTGCCAGCCGCGAAAGCGAAAATAACCAAGATCGAGCGTCTAGGATTTACTTGTCAAAAGCTCGCCTGGGAAACATCCAGAGAAGTCAAAGACAGTGCTTCTATACTAATTGCCAGGCGCTGAGACGAATGCCGCCAAGATCTAGCGTCTATGACTTACGGTTCAAAAATTAGCCTCAGAAACAGTGGGAAACAGTGCTTCTATACTAATTGCCAGGCGCTGAGACGAATGCCGCCAAGATCGAGCGTCTATGACTTACGGTTCAAGAATTAGCCTCAGAAACAGTGGTTCTGAACATGCTGCCAATAGCTCGCCTGGGAAACATCCAGAGAAGTCCAAGATTGTGTTTTTTAGACTGGCTGCCACGAGCTGAAACGAATGCAGCCAAGAGCGGGCGTCTGTGACTTACGGTTCAAAAGTTATTCACAGAAACATGGTTCTGAACTTTGCTGCCAGCCGCGAAAGCGAAAATAACCAAGATCGAGCGTCTAGGATTTAATTGTCAATAGCTCGCCTGGGAAACATCCAGAGAAGTCAAAGACAGTGCTTCTATACTAATTGCCAGGCGCTGAGACGAATGCCGCCAAGATCTAGCGTCTATGACTTACGGTTCAAGAATTAGCCTCAGAAACAGTGGGAAACAGTGCTTCTATACTAATTGCCAGGCGCTGAGACGAATGCCGCCAAGATCGAGCGTCTATGACTTACGGTTCAAGAATTAGCCTCAGAAACAGTGGTTCTGAACATGCTGCCAATAGCTCGCCTGGGAAACATCCAGAGAAGTCCAAGATTGTGTTTTTTAGACTGGCTGCCACGAGCTGAAACGAATGCAGCCAAGAGCTAGCGTCTGTGACTTACGGTTCAAAAGTTATTCACAGAAACATCGTTCTGAACTTTGCTGCCAGCCGCGAAAGCGAAAATAACCAAGATCGAGCGTCTAGGATTTACTTGTCAAAAGCTCGCCTGGGAAACATCCAGAGAAGTCAAAGACAGTGCTTCTATACTAATTGCCAGGCGCTGAGACGAATGCCGCCAAGATCTAGCGTCTATGACTTACGGTTCAAGAATTAGCCTCAGAAACAGTGGGAAACAGTGCTTCTATACTAATTGCCAGGCGCTGAGACGAATGCCGCCAAGATCGAGCGTCTATGACTTACGGTTCAAGAATTAGCCTCAGAAACAGTGGTTCTGAACATGCTGCCAATAGCTCGCCTGGGAAACATCCAGAGAAGTCCAAGATAGTGTTTTTTAGACTGGCTGCCACGAGCTGAAACGAATGCAGCCAAGAGCGAGCGTCTGTGACTTACGGTTCAAGAGTTATTCACAGAAACATGGTTCTGAACTTTGCTGCCAGCCGCGAAAGCGAAAATAACCAAGATCGAGCGTCTAGGATTTACTTGTCAATGGCTCGCCTGGGAAACATCCAGAGAAGTCAAAGACAGTGCTTCTATACTAATTGCCAGGCGCTGAGACGAATGCCGCCACGATCTAGCGTCTATGACTTACGGTTCAAGAATTAGCCTCAGAAACAGTGGGAAACAGTGCTTTTATACTAATTGCCAGGCGCTGAGACGAATGCCGCCAAGATCGAGCGTCTGTGACTTACGGTTCAAGAGTTATTCACAGAAACATGGTTCTGAACTTTGCTGCCAGCCGCGAAAGCGAAAATAACCAAGATCGAGCGTCTAGGATTTACTTGTCAATAGCTCGCCTGGGAAACATCCAGAGAAGTCAAAGACAGTGCTTCTATACTAATTGCCAGGCGCTGAGACGAATGCCGCCACGATCTAGCGTCTATGACTTACGGTTCAAGAATTAGCCTCAGAAACAGTGGGAAACAGTGCTTTTATACTAATTGCCAGGCGCTGAGACGAATGCCGCCAAGATCGAGCGTCTATGACTTACGGTTCAAGAATTAGCCTCAGAAACAGTGGTTCTGAACATGCTGCCAATAGCTCGCCTGGGAAACATCCAGAGAGGTCCAAGATTGCGTTTTTTAGACTGGCTGCCACGAGCTGAAACGAATGCAGCCAAGAGCGAGCGTCTGTGACTTACGGTTCAAGAGTTATTCACAGAAACATGGTTCTGAACTTTGCTGCCAGCCGCGAAAGCGAACATAACCAAGATCGAGCGTCTAGGATTTACTTGTCAATAGCTCGCCTGGGAAACATCCAGAGAAGTCAAAGACCGTGCTTCTATACTAATTGCCAGGCGCTGAGACGAATGCCGCCAAGATCTAGCGTCTATGACTTACGGTTCAAGAATTAGCCTCAGAAACAGTGGGAAACAGTGCTTCTATACTAATTGCCAGGCGCTGAGACGAATGCCGCCAAGATCGAGCGTCTATGACTTACGGTTCATGAATTAGCCTCAGAAACAGTGGTTCTGAACATGCTGCCAATAGCTCGCCTGGGAAACATCCAGAGAAGTCCAAGATTGTGTTTTTTAGACTGGCTGCCACGAGCTGAAACGAATGCAGCCAAGAGCGAGCGTCAGTGACTTACGGTTCAAGAGTTATTCACAGAAACATGGTTCTGAACTTTGCTGCTAGCCGCGAAAGCGAAAATAACCAAGATCGAGCGTCTAGGATTTACTTGTCAATAGCTCGCCTGGGAAACATCCAGAGAAGTCAAAGACAGTGCTTCTATACTAATTGCCAGGCGCTGAGACGAATGCCGCCAAGATCTAGCGTCTATGACTTACGGTTCAAGAATTAGCCTCAGAAATAGTGGGAAACAGTGCTTCTATACTAATTGCCAGGCGCTGAGACGAATGCCGCCAAGATCGAGCGTCTATGACTTACGGTTCAAGAATTAGCCTCAGAAACAGTGGTTCTGAACATGCTGCCAATAGCTCGTCTGGGAAACATCCAGAGAAGTCCAAGATTGTGTTTTTTAGACTGGCTGCCACGAGCTGAAACGAATGCAGCCAAGAGCGAGCGTCTGTGACTTACGGTTCAAAAGTTATTCACAGAAACATCGTTCTGAACTTTGCTGCCAGCCGCGAAAGCGAAAATAACCAAGATCGAGCGTCTAGGATTTACTTGTCAAAAGCTCGCCTGGGAAACATCCAGAGAAGTCAAAGACAGTGCTTCTATACTAATTGCCAGGCGCTGAGACGAATGCCGCCAAGATCTAGCGTCTATGACTTACGGTTCAAGAATTAGCCTCAGAAACAGTGGGAAACAGTGCTTCTATACTAATTGCCAGGCGCTGAGACGAATGCCGCCAAGATCGAGCGTCTATGACTTACGGTTCAAGAATTAGCCTCAGAAACAGTGGTTCTGAACATGCTGCCAATAGCTCGCCTGGGAAACATCCAGAGAAGTCCGAGATTGTGTTTTTTAGACTGGCTGCCACGAGCTGAAACGAATGCAGCCAAGAGCGGGCGTCTGTGACTTACGGTTCAAAAGTTATTCACAGAAACATGGTTCTGAACTTTGCTGCCAGCCGCGAAAGCGAAAATAACCAAGATCGAGCGTCTAGGATTTAATTGTCAATAGCTCGCCTGGGAAACATCCAGAGAAGTCAAAGACAGTGCTTCTATACTAATTGCCAGGCGCTGAGACGAATGCCGCCAAGATCTAGCGTCTATGACTTACGGTTCAAGAATTAGCCTCAGAAACAGTGGGAAACAGTGCTTCTATACTAATTGCCAGGCGCTGAGACGAATGCCGCCACGATCTAGCGTCTATGACTTACGGTTCAAGAATTAGCCTCAGAAACAGTGGGAAACAGTGCTTTTATACTAATTGCCAGGCGCTGAGACGAATGCCGCCAAGATCGAGCGTCTGTGACTTACGGTTCAAGAGTTATTCACAGAAACATGGTTCTGAACTTTGCTGCCAGCCGCGAAAGCGAAAATAACCAAGATCGAGCGTCTAGGATTTACTTGTCAATAGCTCGCCTGGGAAACATCCAGAGAAGTCAAAGACAGTGCTTCTATACTAATTGCCAGGCGCTGAGACGAATGCCGCCACGATCTAGCGTCTATGACTTACGGTTCAAGAATTAGCCTCAGAAACAGTGGGAAACAGTGCTTTTATACTAATTGCCAGGCGCTGAGACGAATGCCGCCAAGATCGAGCGTCTATGACTTACGGTTCAAGAATTAGCCTCAGAAACAGTGGTTCTGAACATGCTGCCAATAGCTCGCCTGGGAAACATCCAGAGAGGTCCAAGATTGCGTTTTTTAGACTGGCTGCCACGAGCTGAAACGAATGCAGCCAAGAGCGAGCGTCTGTGACTTACGGTTCAAGAGTTATTCACAGAAACATGGTTCTGAACTTTGCTGCCAGCCGCGAAAGCGAACATAACCAAGATCGAGCGTCTAGGATTTACTTGTCAATAGCTCGCCTGGGAAACATCCAGAGAAGTCAAAGACCGTGCTTCTATACTAATTGCCAGGCGCTGAGACGAATGCCGCCAAGATCTAGCGTCTATGACTTACGGTTCAAGAATTAGCCTCAGAAACAGTGGGAAACAGTGCTTCTATACTAATTGCCAGGCGCTGAGACGAATGCCGCCAAGATCGAGCGTCTATGACTTACGGTTCATGAATTAGCCTCAGAAACAGTGGTTCTGAACATGCTGCCAATAGCTCGCCTGGGAAACATCCAGAGAAGTCCAAGATTGTGTTTTTTAGACTGGCTGCCACGAGCTGAAACGAATGCAGCCAAGAGCGAGCGTCAGTGACTTACGGTTCAAGAGTTATTCACAGAAACATGGTTCTGAACTTTGCTGCTAGCCGCGAAAGCGAAAATAACCAAGATCGAGCGTCTAGGATTTACTTGTCAATAGCTCGCCTGGGAAACATCCAGAGAAGTCAAAGACAGTGCTTCTATACTAATTGCCAGGCGCTGAGACGAATGCCGCCAAGATCTAGCGTCTATGACTTACGGTTCAAGAATTAGCCTCAGAAATAGTGGGAAACAGTGCTTCTATACTAATTGCCAGGCGCTGAGACGAATGCCGCCAAGATCGAGCGTCTATGACTTACGGTTCAAGAATTAGCCTCAGAAACAGTGGTTCTGAACATGCTGCCAATAGCTCGTCTGGGAAACATCCAGAGAAGTCCAAGATTGTGTTTTTTAGACTGGCTGCCACGAGCTGAAACGAATGCAGCCAAGAGCGAGCGTCTGTGACTTACGGTTCAAAAGTTATTCACAGAAACATCGTTCTGAACTTTGCTGCCAGCCGCGAAAGCGAAAATAACCAAGATCGAGCGTCTAGGATTTACTTGTCAAAAGCTCGCCTGGGAAACATCCAGAGAAGTCAAAGACAGTGCTTCTATACTAATTGCCAGGCGCTGAGACGAATGCCGCCAAGATCTAGCGTCTATGACTTACGGTTCAAGAATTAGCCTCAGAAACAGTGGGAAACAGTGCTTCTATACTAATTGCCAGGCGCTGAGACGAATGCCGCCAAGATCGAGCGTCTATGACTTACGGTTCAAGAATTAGCCTCAGAAACAGTGGTTCTGAACATGCTGCCAATAGCTCGCCTGGGAAACATCCAGAGAAGTCCGAGATTGTGTTTTTTAGACTGGCTGCCACGAGCTGAAACGAATGCAGCCAAGAGCGGGCGTCTGTGACTTACGGTTCAAAAGTTATTCACAGAAACATGGTTCTGAACTTTGCTGCCAGCCGCGAAAGCGAAAATAACCAAGATCGAGCGTCTAGGATTTAATTGTCAATAGCTCGCCTGGGAAACATCCAGAGAAGTCAAAGACAGTGCTTCTATACTAATTGCCAGGCGCTGAGACGAATGCCGCCAAGATCTAGCGTCTATGACTTACGGTTCAAGAATTAGCCTCAGAAACAGTGGGAAACAGTGCTTCTATACTAATTGCCAGGCGCTGAGACGAATGCCGCCAAGATCGAGCGTCTATGACTTACGGTTCAAGAATTAGCCTCAGAAACAGTGGTTCTGAACATGCTGCCAATAGCTCGCCTGGGAAACATCCAGAGAAGTCCAAGATTGTGTTTTTTAGACTGGCTGCCACGAGCTGAAACGAATGCAGCCAAGAGCTAGCGTCTGTGACTTACGGTTCAAAAGTTATTTACAGAAACATCGTTCTGAACTTTGCTGCCAGCCGCGAAAGCGAAAATAACCAAGATCGAGCGTCTAGGATTTACTTGTCAAAAGCTCGCCTGGGAAACATCCAGAGAAGTCAAAGACAGTGCTTCTATACTAATTGCCAGGCGCTGAGACGAATGCCGCCAAGATCTAGCGTCTATGACTTACGGTTCAAGAATTAGCCTCAGAAACAGTGGGAAACAGTGCTTCTATACTAATTGCCAGGCGCTGAGACGAATGCCGCCAAGATCGAGCGTCTATGACTTACGGTTCAAGAATTAGCCTCAGAAACAGTGGTTCTGAACATGCTGCCAATAGCTCGCCTGGGAAACATCCAGAGAAGTCCAAGATAGGGTTTTTTAGACTGGCTGCCACGAGCTGAAACGAATGCAGCCAAGAGCGAGCGTCTGTGACTTACGGTTCAAGAGTTATTCACAGAAACATGGTTCTGAACTTTGCTGCCAGCCGCGAAAGCGAAAATAACCAAGATCGAGCGTCTAGGATTTACTTGTCAAAAGCTCGCCTGGGAAACATCCAGAGAAGTCAAAGACAGTGCTTCTATACTAATTGCCAGGCGCTGAGACGAATGCCGCCAAGATCTAGCGTCTATGACTTACGGTTCAAGAATTAGCCTCAGAAACAGTGGGAAACAGTGCTTCTATACTAATTGCCAGGCGCTGAGACGAATGCCGCCAAGATCGAGCGTCTATGACTTACGGTTCAAGAATTAGCCTCAGAAACAGTGGTTCTGAACATGCTGCCAATAGCTCGCCTGGGAAACATCCAGAGAAGTCCGAGATTGTGTTTTTTAGACTGGCTGCCACGAGCTGAAACGAATGCAGCCAAGAGCGGGCGTCTGTGACTTACGGTTCAAAAGTTATTCACAGAAACATGGTTCTGAACTTTGCTGCCAGCCGCGAAAGCGAAAATAACCAAGATCGAGCGTCTAGGATTTAATTGTCAATAGCTCGCCTGGGAAACATCCAGAGAAGTCAAAGACAGTGCTTCTATACTAATTGCCAGGCGCTGAGACGAATGCCGCCAAGATCTAGCGTCTATGACTTACGGTTCAAGAATTAGCCTCAGAAACAGTGGGAAACAGTGCTTTTATACTAATTGCCAGGCGCTGAGACGAATGCCGCCAAGATCGAGCGTCTATGACTTACGGTTCAAGAATTAGCCTCAGAAACAGTGGTTCTGAACATGCTGCCAATAGCTCGCCTGGGAAACATCCAGAGAGGTCCAAGATTGCGTTTTTTAGACTGGCTGCCACGAGCTGAAACGAATGCAGCCAAGAGCGAGCGTCTATGACTTACGGTTCAAGAGTTATTCACAGAAACATGGTTCTGAACTTTGCTGCCAGCCGCGAAAGCGAAAATAACCAAGATCGAGCGTCTAGGATTTACTTGTCAATAGCTCGCCTGGGAAACATCCAGAGAAGTCAAAGACCGTGCTTCTATACTAATTGCCAGGCCCTGAGACGAATGCCGCCAAGATCTAGCGTCTATGACTTACGGTTCAAGAATTAGCCTCAGAAATAGTGGGAAACAGTGCTTCTATACTAATTGCCAGGCGCTGAGACGAATGCCGCCAAGATCGAGCGTCTATGACTTACGGTTCAAGAATTAGCCTCAGAAACAGTGGTTCTGAACATGCTGCCAATAGCTCGTCTGGGAAACATCCAGAGAAGTCCAAGATTGTGTTTTTTAGACTGGCTGCCACGAGCTGAAACGAATGCAGCCAAGAGCGAGCGTCTGTGACTTACGGTTCAAAAGTTATTCACAGAAACATCGTTCTGAACTTTGCTGCCAGCCGCGAAAGCGAAAATAACCAAGATCGAGCGTCTAGGATTTACTTGTCAAAAGCTCGCCTGGGAAACATCCAGAGAAGTCAAAGACAGTGCTTCTATACTAATTGCCAGGCGCTGAGACGAATGCCGCCAAGATCTAGCGTCTATGACTTACGGTTCAAGAATTAGCCTCAGAAACAGTGGGAAACAGTGCTTCTATACTAATTGCCAGGCGCTGAGACGAATGCCGCCAAGATCGAGCGTCTGTGACTTACGGTTCAAGAGTTATTCACAGAAACATGGTTCTGAACTTTGCTGCCAGCCGCGAAAGCGAAAATAACCAAGATCGAGCGTCTAGGATTTACTTGTCAATAGCTCGCCTGGGAAACATCCAGAGAAGTCAAAGACAGTGCTTCTATACTAATTGCCAGGCGCTGAGACGAATGCCGCCAAGATCTAGCGTCTATGACTTACGGTTCAAGAATTAGCCTCAGAAACAGTGGGAAACAGTGCTTCTATACTAATTGCCAGGCGCTGAGACGAATGCCGCCAAGATCGAGCGTCTATGACTTACGGTTCAAGAATTAGCCTCAGAAACAGTGGTTCTGAACATGCTGCCAATAGCTCGCCTGGGAAACATCCAGAGAAGTCCAAGATTGTGTTTTTTAGACTGGCTGCCACGAGCGGAAACGAATGCAGCCAAGAGCGAGCGTCAGTGACTTACGGTTCAAGAGTTATTCACAGAAACATGGTTCTGAACTTTGCTGCTAGCCGCGAAAGCGAAAAAAACCAAGATCGAGCGTCTAGGATTTATTTGTCAATAGCTCGCCTGGGAAACATCCAGAGAAGTCAAAGACAGTGCTTCTATACTAATTGCCAGGCGCTGAGACGAATGCCGCCAAGATCTAGCGTCTATGACTTACGGTTCAAGAATTAGCCTCAGAAACAGTGAGAAACAGTGCTTCTATACTAATTGCCAGGCGCTGAGACGAATGCCGCCAAGATCGAGCGTCTATGACTTACGGTTCAAGAATTAGCCTCAGAAACAGTGGTTCTGAACATGCTGCCAATAGCTCGCCTGGGAAACATCCAGAGAAGTCCAAGATTGTGTTTTTTAGACTGGCTGCCACGAGCTGAAACGAATGCAGCCAAGAGCGAGCGTCTGTGACTTACGGTTCAAAAGTTATTCACAGAAACATGGTTCTGAACTTTGCTGCCAGCCGCGAAAGCGAAAATAACCAAGATCGAGCGTCTAGGATTTACTTGTCAATAGCTCGCCTGGGAAACATCCAGAGAAGTCAAAGACAGTGCTTCTATACTAATTGCCAGGCGCTGAGACGAATGCCGCCAAGATCTAGCGTCTATGACTTACGGTTCAAGAATTAGCCTCAGAAACAGTGGGAAACAGTGCTTCTATACTAATTGCCAGGCGCTGAGACGAATGCCGCCAAGATCGAGCGTCTATGACTTACGGTTCAAGAATTAGCCTCAGAAACAGTGGTTCTGAACATGCTGCCAATAGCTCGCCTGGGAAACATCCAGAGAAGTCCAAGATTGTGTTTTTTAGACTGGCTGCCACGAGCTGAAACGAATGCAGCCAAGAGCGAGCGTCTGTGACTTACGGTTCAAAAGTTATTCACAGAAACATGGTTCTGAACTTTGCTGCCAGCCGCGAAAGCGAAAATAACCAAGATCGAGCGTCTAGGATTTACTTGTCAATAGCTCGCCTGGGAAACATCCAGAGAAGTCAAAGACAGTGCTTCTATACTAATTGCCAGGCGCTGAGACGAATGCCGCCAAGATCTAGCGTCTATGACTTACGGTTCAAGAATTAGCCTCAGAAACAGTGGGAAACAGTGCTTCTATACTAATTGCCAGGCGCTGAGACGAATGCCGCCAAGATCGAGCGTCTATGACTTACGGTTCAAGAATTAGCCTCAGAAACAGTGGTTCTGAACATGCTGCCAATAGCTCGCCTGGGAAACATCCAGAGAAGTCCAAGATTGTGTTTTTTAGACTGGCTGCCACGAGCTGAAACGAATGCAGCCAAGAGCGAGCGTCAGTGACTTACGGTTCAAGAGTTATTCACAGAAACATGGTTCTGAACTTTGCTGCTAGCCGCGAAAGCGAAAATAACCAAGATCGAGCGTCTAGGATTTAATTGTCAATAGCTCGCCTGGGAAACATCCAGAGAAGTCAAAGACAGTGCTTCTATACTAATTGCCAGGCGCTGAGACGAATGCCGCCAAGATCTAGCGTCTATGACTTACGGTTCAAGAATTAGCCTCAGAAACAGTGGGAAACAGTGCTTCTATACTAATTGCCAGGCGCTGAGACGAATGCCGCCAAGATCGAGCGTCTATGACTTACGGTTCAAGAATTAGCCTCAGAAACAGTGGTTCTGAACATGCTGCCAATAGCTCGCCTGGGAAACATCCAGAGAAGTCCAAGATTGTGTTTTTTAGACTGGCTGCCACGAGCTGAAACGAATGCAGCCAAGAGCGAGCGTCTGTGACTTACGGTTCAAAAGTTATTCACAGAAACATGGTTCTGAACTTTGCTGCCAGCCGCGAAAGCGAAAATAACCAAGATCGAGCGTCTAGGATTTACTTGTCAATAGCTCGCCTGGGAAACATCCAGAGAAGTCAAAGACAGTGCTTCTATACTAATTGCCAGGCGCTGAGACGAATGCCGCCAAGATCTAGCGTCTATGACTTACGGTTCAAGAATTAGCCTCAGAAACAGTGGGAAACAGTGCTTCTATACTAATTGCCAGGCGCTGAGACGAATGCCGCCAAGATCGAGCGTCTATGACTTACGGTTCAAGAATTAGCCTCAGAAACAGTGGTTCTGAACATGCTGCCAATAGCTCGCCTGGGAAACATCCAGAGAAGTCCAAGATTGTGTTTTTTAGACTGGCTGCCACGAGCTGAAACGAATGCAGCCA
>NW_027462647.1:0-52825 GCF_050947455.1 Rhinoderma darwinii
ACTTTTCAATAGCTCGCCTGGGAAACATCCAGAGAAGTCCAAGATAGTGTTTTTTAGACTGGCTGCCATGAGCTGAAACGAATGCAACCAAGAGCGAGCGTCTGTGACTTACGGTTCAAGAGTTATTCACAGAAACATGGTTCTGAACTTTGCTGCCAGCCGCGAAAGCGAAAGTAACCAAGATCGAGCGTCTAGGATTTACTTGTCAATAGCTCGCCTGGGAAACAGCCAGAGAAGTCAAAGACAGTGCTTCTATACTAATTGCCAGGCGCTGAGACGAATGCCGCCAAGATCGAGAGTCTAAGACTTACGGTTCAAGAATTAGCCTCAGAAACAGTGGGAAACAGTGTTTCTATACTAATTGCCAGGCGCTGAGACGAATGCCGCCAAGATCAAGCGTCAAAGACTTACGGTTCAAGAATTAGCCTCAGAAACAGTGGGAAACAGTGCTTTTATACTAATTGCCAGGCGCTGAGACGAATGCCGCCAAGATCGAGCGTCTATGACTTACGGTTCAAGAATTAGCCTCAGAAACAGTGGTTCTGAACATGCTGCCAATAGCTCGCCTGGGAAACATCCAGAGAAGTCCAAGATAGTGTTTTTTAGACTGGCTGCCACGAGCTGAAACGAATGCAACCAAGAGCGAGCGTCTGTGACTTACGGTTCAAGAGTTATTCACAGAAACATGGTTCTGAACTTTGCTGCCAGCCGCGAAAGCGAAAATAACCAAGATCGAGCGTCTAGGATTTACTTTTCAATAGCTCGCCTGGGAAACATCCAGAGAAGTCCAAGATAGTGTTTTTTAGACTGGCTGCCATGAGCTGAAACGAATGCAACCAAGAGCGAGCGTCTGTGACTTACGGTTCAAGAGTTATTCACAGAAACATGGTTCTGAACTTTGCTGCCAGCCGCGAAAGCGAAAGTAACCAAGATCGAGCGTCTAGGATTTACTTGTCAATAGCTCGCCTGGGAAACAGCGAGAAAAGTCAAAGACAGTGCTTCTATACTAATTGCCAGGCGCTGAGACGAATGCCGCCAAGATCGAGAGTCTAAGACTTACGGTTCAAGAATTAGCCTCAGAAACAGTGGGAAACAGTGTTTCTATACTAATTGCCAGGCGCTGAGACGAATGCCGCCAAGATCAAGCGTCAAAGACTTACGGTTCAAGAATTAGCCTCAGAAACAGTGGGAAACAGTGCTTTTATACTAATTGCCAGGCGCTGAGACGAATGCCGCCAAGATCGAGCGTCTATGACTTACGGTTCAAGAATTAGCCTCAGAAACAGTGGTTCTGAACATGCTGCCAATAGCTCGCCTGGGAAACATCCAGAGAAGTCCAAGATAGTGTTTTTTAGACTGGCTGCCACGAGCTGAAACGAATGCAACCAAGAGCGAGCGTCTGTGACTTACGGTTCAAGAGTTATTCACAGAAACATGGTTCTGAACTTTGCTGCCAGCCGCGAAAGCGAAAATAACCAAGATCGAGAGTCTAAGACTTACGGTTCAAGAATTAGCCTCAGAAACAGTGGGAAACAGTGTTTCTATACTAATTGCCAGGCGCTGAGACGAATGCCGCCAAGATCAAGCGTCAAAGACTTACGGTTCAAGAATTAGCCTCAGAAACAGTGGGAAACAGTGCTTTTATACTAATTGCCAGGCGCTGAGACGAATGCCGCCAAGATCGAGCGTCTATGACTTACGGTTCAAGAATTAGCCTCAGAAACAGTGGTTCTGAACATGTTGCCAATAGCTCGCCTGGGAAACATCCAGAGAAGTCCAAGATAGTGTTTTTTAGACTGGCTGCCACGAGCTGAAACGAATTCAACCAAGAGCGAGCGTCTGTGACTTACGGTTCAAGAGTGATTCACAGAAACATGGTTCTGAACTTTGCTGCCAGCCGCGAAAGCGAAAATAACCAAGATCGAGCGTCTAGGATTTACTTTTCAATAGCTCGCCTGGGAAACATCCAGAGAAGTCAAAGACAGTGCTTCTATACTAATTGCCAGGCGCTGAGACAAATGCCGCCAAGATCGAGCGTCTATGACTTACGGTTCAAGAATTAGCCTTAGAAACAGTGGTTCTGAACATTCTGCCAATAGCTCGCCTGGGAAACATCCAGAGAAGTCCAAGATAGTGTTTTTTAGACTGGCTGCCACGAGCTGAAACGAATGCAGCCAAGAGCGAGCGTCTGTGACTTACGGTTCAAGAGTTATTCACAGAAACATGGTTCTGAACTTTGCTGCCAGCCGCGAAAGCGAAAGTAACCAAGATCGAGCGTCTAGGATTTACTTGTCAATAGCTCGCCTGGGAAACAGCCAGAGAAGTCAAAGACAGTGCTTCTATACTAATTGCCAGGCGCTGAGACGAATTCCGCCAAGATCGAGCATCTAAGACTTACGGTTCAAGAATTAGCCTCAGAAACAGTGGGAAACAGTGTTTCTATACTAATTGCCAGGCGCTGAGACGAATGCCGCCAAGATCAAGCGTCAAAGACTTACGGTTCAAGAATTAGCCTCAGAAACAGTGGGAAACAGTGCTTTTATACTAATTGCCAGGCGCTGAGACGAATGCCGCCAAGATCGAGCGTCTATGACTTACGGTTCAAGAATTAGCCTCAGAAACAGTGGTTCTGAACATGCTGCCAATAGCTCGCCTGGGAAACATCCAGAGAAGTCCAAGATAGTGTTTTTTAGACTGGCTGCCACGAGCTGAAACGAATGCAACCAAGAGCGAGCGTCTGTGACTTACGGTTCAAGAGTTATTCACAGAAACATGGTTCTGAACTTTGCTGCCAGCCGCGAAAGCGAAAATAACCAAGATCGAGCGTCTAGGATTTACTTTTCAATAGCTCGCCTGGGAAACATCCAGAGAAGTCAAAGACAGTGCTTCTATACTAATTGCCAGGCGCTGAGACAAATGCCGCCAAGATCGAGCGTCTATGACTTATGGTTCAAGAATTAGCCTTAGAAACAGTGGTTCTGAACATGCTGCCAATAGCTCGTCTGGGAAACATCCAGAGAAGTCCAAGATAGTGTTTTTTAGACTGGCTGCCACGAGCTGAAACGAATGCAGCCAAGAGCGAGCGTCTGTGACTTACGGTTCAAGAGTTATTCACAGAAACATGGTTCTGAACTTTGCTGCCAGCCGCGAAAGCGAAAGTAACCAAGATCGAGCGTCTAGGATTTACTTGTCAATAGCTCGCCTGGGAAACAGCCAGAGAAGTCAAAGACAGTGTTTTTTAGACTGGCTGCCACGAGCTGAAACGAATGCAACCAAGAGCGAGCGTCTGTGACTTACGGTTCAAGAGTTATTCACAGAAACATGGTTCTGAACTTTGCTGCCAGCCGCGAAAGCGAAAATAACCAAGATCGAGAGTCTAAGACTTACGGTTCAAGAATTAGCCTCAGAAACAGTGGGAAACAGTGTTTCTATACTAATTGCCAGGCGCTGAGACGAATGCCGCCAAGATCAAGCGTCAAAGACTTACGGTTCAAGAATTAGCCTCAGAAACAGTGGGAAACAGTGCTTTTATACTAATTGCCAGGCGCTGAGACGAATGCCGCCAAGATCGAGCGTCTATGACTTACGGTTCAAGAATTAGCCTCAGAAACAGTGGTTCTGAACATGTTGCCAATAGCTCGCCTGGGAAACATCCAGAGAAGTCCAAGATAGTGTTTTTTAGACTGGCTGCCACGAGCTGAAACGAATGCAACCAAGAGCGAGCGTCTGTGACTTACGGTTCAAGAGTTATTCACAGAAACATGGTTCTGAACTTTGCTGCCAGCCGCGAAAGCGAAAATAACCAAGATCGAGCGTCTAGGATTTACTTTTCAATAGCTCGCCTGGGAAACATCCAGAGAAGTCAAAGACAGTGCTTCTATACTAAATGCCAGGCGCTGAGACAAATGCCGCCAAGATCGAGCGTCTATGACTTACGGTTCAAGAATTAGCCTTAGAAACAGTGGTTCTGAACATGCTGCCAATAGCTCGCCTGGGAAACATCCAGAGAAGTCCAAGATAGTGTTTTTTAGACTGGCTGCCACGAGCTGAAACGAATGCAGCCAAGAGCGAGCGTCTGTGACTTACGGTTCAAGAGTTATTCACAGAAACATGGTTCTGAACTTTGCTGCCAGCCGCGAAAGCGAAAGTAACCAAGATCGAGCGTCTAGGATTTACTTGTCAATAGCTCGCCTGGGAAACAGCCAGAGAAGTCAAAGACAGTGCTTCTATACTAATTGCCAGGCGCTGAGACGAATGCCGCCAAGATCGAGCATCTAAGACTTACGGTTCAAGAATTAGCCTCAGAAACAGTGGGAAACAGTGTTTCTATACTAATTGCCAGGCGCTGAGACGAATGCCGCCAAGATCAAGCGTCAAAGACTTACGGTTCAAGAATTAGCCTCAGAAACAGTGGGAAACAGTGCTTTTATACTAATTGCCAGGCGCTGAGACGAATGCCGCCAAGATCGAGCGTCTATGACTTACGGTTCAAGAATTAGCCTCAGAAACAGTGGTTCTGAACATGCTGCCAATAGCTCGCCTGGGAAACATCCAGAGAAGTCCAAGATAGTGTTTTTTAGACTGGCTGCCACGAGCTGAAACGAATGCAGCCAAGAGCGAGCGTCTGTCACTTACGGTTCAAGAGTTATTCACAGAAACATGGTTCTGAACTTTGCTGCCAGCCGCGAAAGCGAAAGTAACCAAGATCGAGCGTCTAGGATTTACTTGTGAATAGCTCGCCTGGGAAACATCCAGATAAGTCAAAGACAGTGCTTCTATACTAATTGCCAGGCGCTGAGAAAAATGCCGCCAAGATCGAGCGTCTATGACTTACGGTTCAAGAATTAGCCTCAGAAACAGTGGTACTGAACATGCTGCCAATAGCTCGCCTGGGAAACATCCAGAGAAGTCCAAGATAGTGTTTTTTAGACTGGCTGCCACGAGCTGAAACGAATGCAGCCAAGAGCGAGCGTCTGTCACTTACGGTTCAAGAGTTATTCACAGAAACATGGTTCTGAACTTTGCTGCCAGCCGCGAAAGCGAAAGTAACCAAGATCGAGCGTCTAGGATTTACTTGTGAATAGCTCGCCTGGGAAACATCCAGATAAGTCAAAGACAGTGCTTCTATACTAATTGCCAGGCGCTGAGACGAATACCGCCAAGATCAAGCGTCTAAGACTTACGGTTCAAGAATTAGCCTCAGAAACAGTGGGAAACAGTGTTTCTATACTAATTGCCAGGCGCTGAGACGAATGCCGCCAAGATCAAGCGTCAAAGACTTACGGTTCAAGAATTAGCCTCAGAAACAGTGGGAAACAGTGCTTCTATACTAATTGCCAGGCGCTGAGACGAATGCCGCCAAGATCGAGCGTCTATGACTTACGGTTCAAGAATTAGCCTCAGAAACAGTGGTTTTGAACATGCTGCCAATAGCTCGCCTGGGAAACATCCAGAGAAGTCCAAGATAGTGTTTTTTAGACTGGCTGCCACGAGCTGAAACGAATGCAACCAAGAGCGAGCGTCTGTGACTTACGGTTCAAGAGTTATTCACAGAAACATGGTTCTGAACTTTGCTGCCAGCCGCGAAAGCGAAAATAACCAAGATCGAGCGTCTAGGATTTACTTTTCAATAGCTCGCCTGGGAAACATCCAGAGAAGTCAAAGACAGTGCTTCTATACTAATTGCCAGGCGCTGAGACAAATGCCGCCAAGATCGAGCGTCTATGACTTACGGTTCAAGAATTAGCCTCAGAAACAGTGGTACTGAACATGCTGCCAATAGCTCGCCTGGGAAACATCCAGAGAAGTCCAAGATAGTGTTTTTTAGACTGGCTGCCACGAGCTGAAACGAATGCAGCCAAGAGCGAGCGTCTGTCACTTACGGTTCAAGAGTTATTCACAGAAACATGGTTCTGAACTTTGCTGCCAGCCGCGAAAGCGAAAGTAACCAAGATCGAGCGTCTAGGATTTACTTGTGAATAGCTCGCCTGGGAAACATCCAGATAAGTCAAAGACAGTGCTTCTATACTAATTGCCAGGCGCTGAGACGAATACCGCCAAGATCAAGCGTCTAAGACTTACGGTTCAAGAATTAGCCTCAGAAACAGTGGGAAACAGTGTTTCTATACTAATTGCCAGGCGCTGAGACGAATGCCGCCAAGATCAAGCGTCAAAGACTTACGGTTCAAGAATTAGCCTCAGAAACAGTGGGAAACAGTGCTTCTATACTAATTGCCAGGCGCTGAGACGAATGCCGCCAAGATCGAGCGTCTATGACTTACGGTTCAAGAATTAGCCTCAGAAACAGTGGTTTTGAACATGCTGCCAATAGCTCGCCTGGGAAACATCCAGAGAAGTCCAAGATAGTGTTTTTTAGACTGGCTGCCACGAGCTGAAACGAATGCAACCAAGAGCGAGCGTCTGTGACTTACGGTTCAAGAGTTATTCACAGAAACATGGTTCTGAACTTTGCTGCCAGCCGCGAAAGCGAAAATAACCAAGATCGAGCGTCTAGGATTTACTTTTCAATAGCTCGCCTGGGAAACATCCAGAGAAGTCCAAGATAGTGTTTTTTAGACTCGCTGCCATGAGCTGAAACGAATGCAACCAAGAGCGAGCGTCTGTGACTTACGGTTCAAGAGTTATTCACAGAAACATGGTTCTGAACTTTGCTGCCAGCCGCGAAAGCGAAAGTAACCAAGATCGAGCGTCTAGGATTTACTTGTCAATAGCTCGCCTGGGAAACAGCGAGAAAAGTCAAAGACAGTGCTTCTATACTAATTGCCAGGCGCTGAGACGAATGCCGCCAAGATCGAGAGTCTAAGACTTACGGTTCAAGAATTAGCCTCAGAAACAGTGGGAAACAGTGTTTCTATACTAATTGCCAGGCGCTGAGACGAATGCCGCCAAGATCAAGCGTCAAAGACTTACGGTTCAAGAATTAGCCTCAGAAACAGTGGGAAACAGTGCTTTTATACTAATTGCCAGGCGCTGAGACGAATGCCGCCAAGATCGAGCGTCTATGACTTACGGTTCAAGAATTAGCCTCAGAAACAGTGGTTCTGAACATGCTGCCAATAGCTTGCCTGGGAAACATCCAGAGAAGTCCAAGATAGTGTTTTTTAGACTGGCTGCCACGAGCTGAAACGAATGCAACCAAGAGCGAGCGTCTGTGACTTACGGTTCAAGAGTTATTCACAGAAACATGGTTCTGAACTTTGCTGCCAGCCGCGAAAGCGAAAATAACCAAGATCGAGAGTCTAAGACTTACGGTTCAAGAATTAGCCTCAGAAACAGTGGGAAACAGTGTTTCTATACTAATTGCCAGGCGCTGAGACTAATGCCGCCAAGATCAAGCGTCAAAGACTTACGGTTCAAGAATTAGCCTCAGAAACAGTGGGAAACAGTGCTTTTATACTAATTGCCAGGCGCTGAGACGAATGCCGCCAAGATCGAGCGTCTATGACTTACGGTTCAAGAATTAGCCTCAGAAACAGTGGTTCTGAACATGTTGCCAATAGCTCGCCTGGGAAACATCCAGAGAAGTCCAAGATAGTGTTTTTTAGACTGGCTGCCACGAGCTGAAACGAATGCAACCAAGAGCGAGCGTCTGTGACTTACGGTTCAAGAGTTATTCACAGAAACATGGTTCTGAACTTTGCTGCCAGCCGCGAAAGCGAAAATAACCAAGATCGAGCGTCTAGGATTTACTTTTCAATAGCTCGCCTGGGAAACATCCAGAGAAGTCAAAGACAGTGCTTCTATACTAATTGCCAGGCGCTGAGACAAATGCCGCCAAGATCGAGCGTCTATGACTTACGGTTCAAGAATTAGCCTTAGAAACAGTGGTTCTGAACATTCTGCCAATAGCTCGCCTGGGAAACATCCAGAGAAGTCCAAGATAGTGTTTTTTAGACTGGCTGCCACGAGCTGAAACGAATGCAGCCAAGAGCGAGCGTCTGTGACTTACGGTTCAAGAGTTATTCACAGAAACATGGTTCTGAACTTTGCTGCCAGCCGCGAAAGCGAAAGTAACCAAGATCGAGCGTCTAGGATTTACTTGTCAATAGCTCGCCTGGGAAACAGCCAGAGAAGTCAAAGACAGTGCTTCTATACTAATTGCCAGGCGCTGAGACGAATTCCGCCAAGATCGAGCATCTAAGACTTACGGTTCAAGAATTAGCCTCAGAAACAGTGGGAAACAGTGTTTCTATACTAATTGCCAGGCGCTGAGACGAATGCCGCCAAGATCAAGCGTCAAAGACTTACGGTTCAAGAATTAGCCTCAGAAACAGTGGGAAACAGTGCTTTTATACTAATTGCCAGGCGCTGAGACGAATGCCGCCAAGATCGAGCGTCTATGACTTACGGTTCAAGAATTAGCCTCAGAAACAGTGGTTCTGAACATGCTGCCAATAGCTCGCCTGGGAAACATCCAGAGAAGTCCAAGATAGTGTTTTTTAGACTGGCTGCCACGAGCTGAAACGAATGCAACCAAGAGCGAGCGTCTGTGACTTACGGTTCAAGAGTTATTCACAGAAACATGGTTCTGAACTTTGCTGCCAGCCGCGAAAGCGAAAATAACCAAGATCGAGCGTCTAGGATTTACTTTTCAAAAGCTCGCCTGGGAAACATCCAGAGAAGTCCAAGATAGTGTTTTTTAGACTGGCTGCCATGAGCTGAAACGAATGCAACCAAGAGCGAGCGTCTGTGACTTACGGTTCAAGAGTTATTCACAGAAACATGGTTCTGAACTTTGCTGCCAGCCGCGAAAGCGAAAGTAACCAAGATCGAGCGTCTAGGATTTACTTGTCAATAGCTCGCCTGGGAAACAGCGAGAAAAGTCAAAGACAGTGCTTCTATACTAATTGCCAGGAGCTGAGACGAATGCCGCCAAGATCGAGAGTCTAAGACTTACGGTTCAAGAATTAGCCTCAGAAACAGTGGGAAACAGTGTTTCTATACTAATTGCCAGGCGCTGAGACGAATGCCGCCAAGATCAAGCGTCAAAGACTTACGGTTCAAGAATTAGCCTCAGAAACAGTGGGAAACAGTGCTTTTATACTAATTGCCAGGCGCTGAGACGAATGCCGCCAAGATCGAGCGTCTATGACTTACGGTTCAAGAATTAGCCTCAGAAACAGTGGTTCTGAACATGCTGCCAATAGCTCGCCTGGGAAACATCCAGAGAAGTCCAAGATAGTGTTTTTTAGACTGGCTGCCACGAGCTGAAACGAATGCAACCAAGAGCGAGCGTCTGTGACTTACGGTTCAAGAGTTATTCACAGAAACATGGTTCTGAACTTTGCTGCCAGCCGCGAAAGCGAAAATAACCAAGATCGAGAGTCTAAGACTTACGGTTCAAGAATTAGCCTCAGAAACAGTGGGAAACAGTGTTTCTATACTAATTGCCAGGCGCTGAGACGAATGCCGCCAAGATCAAGCGTCAAAGACTTACGGTTCAAGAATTAGCCTCAGAAACAGTGGGAAACAGTGCTTTTATACTAATTGCCAGGCGCTGAGACGAATGCCGCCAAGATCGAGCGTCTATGACTTACGGTTCAAGAATTAGCCTCAGAAACAGTGGTTCTGAACATGTTGCCAATAGCTCGCCTGGGAAACATCCAGAGAAGTCCAAGATAGTGTTTTTTAGACTGGCTGCCACGAGCTGAAACGAATGCAACCAAGAGCGAGCGTCTGTGACTTACGGTTCAAGAGTTATTCACAGAAACATGGTTCTGAACTTTGCTGCCAGCCGCGAAAGCGAAAATAACCAAGATCGAGCGTCTAGGATTTACTTTTCAATAGCTCGCCTGGGAAACATCCAGAGAAGTCAAAGACAGTGCTTCTATACTAATTGCCAGGCGCTGAGACAAATGCCGCCAAGATCGAGCGTCTATGACTTACGGTTCAAGAATTAGCCTTAGAAACAGTGGTTCTGAACATGCTGCCAATAGCTCGTCTGGGAAACATCCAGAGAAGTCCAAGATAGTGTTTTTTAGACTGGCTGCCACGAGCTGAAACGAATGCAGCCAAGAGCGAGCGTCTGTGACTTACGGTTCAAGAGTTATTCACAGAAACATGGTTCTGAACTTTGCTGCCAGCCGCGAAAGCGAAAGTAACCAAGATCGAGCGTCTAGGATTTACTTGTCAATAGCTCGCCTGGGAAACAGCCAGAGAAGTCAAAGACAGTGTTTTTTAGACTGGCTGCCACGAGCTGAAACGAATGCAACCAAGAGCGAGCGTCTGTGACTTACGGTTCAAGAGTTATTCACAGAAACATGGTTCTGAACTTTGCTGCCAGCCGCGAAAGCGAAAATAACCAAGATCGAGAGTCTAAGACTTACGGTTCAAGAATTAGCCTCAGAAACAGTGGGAAACAGTGTTTCTATACTAATTGCCAGGCGCTGAGACGAATGCCGCCAAGATCAAGCGTCAAAGACTTACGGTTCAAGAATTAGCCTCAGAAACAGTGGGAAACAGTGCTTTTATACTAATTGCCAGGCGCTGAGACGAATGCCGCCAAGATCGAGCGTCTATGACTTACGGTTCAAGAATTAGCCTCAGAAACAGTGGTTCTGAACATGTTGCCAATAGCTCGCCTGGGAAACATCCAGAGAAGTCCAAGATAGTGTTTTTTAGACTGGCTGCCACGAGCTGAAACGAATGCAACCAAGAGCGAGCGTCTGTGACTTACGGTTCAAGAGTTATTCACAGAAACATGGTTCTGAACTTTGCTGCCAGCCGCGAAAGCGAAAATAACCAAGATCGAGCGTCTAGGATTTACTTTTCAATAGCTCGCCTGGGAAACATCCAGAGAAGTCAAAGACAGTGCTTCTATACTAAATGCCAGGCGCTGAGACAAATGCCGCCAAGATCGAGCGTCTATGACTTACGGTTCAAGAATTAGCCTTAGAAACAGTGGTTCTGAACATGCTGCCAATAGCTCGCCTGGGAAACATCCAGAGAAGTCCAAGATAGTGTTTTTTAGACTGGCTGCCACGAGCTGAAACGAATGCAGCCAAGAGCGAGCGTCTGTGACTTACGGTTCAAGAGTTATTCACAGAAACATGGTTCTGAACTTTGCTGCCAGCCGCGAAAGCGAAAGTAACCAAGATCGAGCGTCTAGGATTTACTTGTCAATAGCTCGCCTGGGAAACAGCCAGAGAAGTCAAAGACAGTGCTTCTATACTAATTGCCAGGCGCTGAGACGAATGCCGCCAAGATCGAGCATCTAAGACTTACGGTTCAAGAATTAGCCTCAGAAACAGTGGGAAACAGTGTTTCTATACTAATTGCCAGGCGCTGAGACGAATGCCGCCAAGATCAAGCGTCAAAGACTTACGGTTCAAGAATTAGCCTCAGAAACAGTGGGAAACAGTGCTTTTATACTAATTGCCAGGCGCTGAGACGAATGCCGCCAAGATCGAGCGTCTATGACTTACGGTTCAAGAATTAGCCTCAGAAACAGTGGTTCTGAACATGCTGCCAATAGCTCGCCTGGGAAACATCCAGAGAAGTCCAAGATAGTGTTTTTTAGACTGGCTGCCACGAGCTGAAACGAATGCAGCCAAGAGCGAGCGTCTGTCACTTACGGTTCAAGAGTTATTCACAGAAACATGGTTCTGAACTTTGCTGCCAGCCGCGAAAGCGAAAGTAACCAAGATCGAGCGTCTAGGATTTACTTGTGAATAGCTCGCCTGGGAAACATCCAGATAAGTCAAAGACAGTGCTTCTATACTAATTGCCAGGCGCTGAGAAAAATGCCGCCAAGATCGAGCGTCTATGACTTACGGTTCAAGAATTAGCCTCAGAAACAGTGGTACTGAACATGCTGCCAATAGCTCGCCTGGGAAACATCCAGAGAAGTCCAAGATAGTGTTTTTTAGACTGGCTGCCACGAGCTGAAACGAATGCAGCCAAGAGCGAGCGTCTGTCACTTACGGTTCAAGAGTTATTCACAGAAACATGGTTCTGAACTTTGCTGCCAGCCGCGAAAGCGAAAGTAACCAAGATCGAGCGTCTAGGATTTACTTGTGAATAGCTCGCCTGGGAAACATCCAGATAAGTCAAAGACAGTGCTTCTATACTAATTGCCAGGCGCTGAGACGAATACCGCCAAGATCAAGCGTCTAAGACTTACGGTTCAAGAATTAGCCTCAGAAACAGTGGGAAACAGTGTTTCTATACTAATTGCCAGGCGCTGAGACGAATGCCGCCAAGATCAAGCGTCAAAGACTTACGGTTCAAGAATTAGCCTCAGAAACAGTGGGAAACAGTGCTTCTATACTAATTGCCAGGCGCTGAGACGAATGCCGCCAAGATCGAGCGTCTATGACTTACGGTTCAAGAATTAGCCTCAGAAACAGTGGTTTTGAACATGCTGCCAATAGCTCGCCTGGGAAACATCCAGAGAAGTCCAAGATAGTGTTTTTTAGACTGGCTGCCACGAGCTGAAACGAATGCAACCAAGAGCGAGCGTCTGTGACTTACGGTTCAAGAGTTATTCACAGAAACATGGTTCTGAACTTTGCTGCCAGCCGCGAAAGCGAAAATAACCAAGATCGAGCGTCTAGGATTTACTTTTCAATAGCTCGCCTGGGAAACATCCAGAGAAGTCAAAGACAGTGCTTCTATACTAATTGCCAGGCGCTGAGACAAATGCCGCCAAGATCGAGCGTCTATGACTTACGGTTCAAGAATTAGCCTCAGAAACAGTGGTACTGAACATGCTGCCAATAGCTCGCCTGGGAAACATCCAGAGAAGTCCAAGATAGTGTTTTTTAGACTGGCTGCCACGAGCTGAAACGAATGCAGCCAAGAGCGAGCGTCTGTCACTTACGGTTCAAGAGTTATTCACAGAAACATGGTTCTGAACTTTGCTGCCAGCCGCGAAAGCGAAAGTAACCAAGATCGAGCGTCTAGGATTTACTTGTGAATAGCTCGCCTGGGAAACATCCAGAGAAGTCCAAGACAGTGCTTCTATACTAATTGCCAGGCGCTGAGACGAATGCCGCCAAGATCGAGAGTCTAAGACTTACGGTTCAAGAATTAGCCTCAGAAACAGTGGGAAACAGTGTTTCTATACTAATTGCCAGGCGCTGAGACGAATGCCGCCAAAATCAAGCGTCAAAGACTTACGGTTAAAGAATTAGCCTCAGAAACAGTGGGAAACAGTGCTTTTATACTAATTGCCAGGCGCTGAGACGAATGCCGCCAAGATCGAGCGTCTATGACTTACGGTTCAAGAATTAGCCTCAGAAACAGTGGTTCTGAACATGCTGCCAATAGCTCGCCTGGGAAACATCCAGAGAAGTCCAAGATAGTGTTTTTTAGACTGGCTGCCACGAGCTGAAACGAATGCAACCAAGAGCGAGCGTCTGTGACTTACGGTTCAAGAGTTATTCACAGAAACATGGTTCTGAACTTTGCTGCCAGCCGCGAAAGCGAAAATAACCAAGATCGAGCGTCTAGGATTTACTTTTCAATAGCTCGCCTGGGAAACATCCAGAGAAGTCCAAGATAGTGTTTTTTAGACTGGCTGCCATGAGCTGAAACGAATGCAACCAAGAGCGAGCGTCTGTGACTTACGGTTCAAGAGTTATTCACAGAAACATGGTTCTGAACTTTGCTGCCAGCCGCGAAAGCGAAAGTAACCAAGATCGAGCGTCTAGGATTTACTTGTCAATAGCTCGCCTGGGAAACAGCGAGAAAAGTCAAAGACAGTGCTTCTATACTAATTGCCAGGCGCTGAGACGAATGCCGCCAAGATCGAGAGTCTAAGACTTACGGTTCAAGAATTAGCCTCAGAAACAGTGGGAAACAGTGTTTCTATACTAATTGCCAGGCGCTGAGACGAATGCCGCCAAGATCAAGCGTCAAAGACTTACGGTTCAAGAATTAGCCTCAGAAACAGTGGGAAACAGTGCTTTTATACTAATTGCCAGGCGCTGAGACGAATGCCGCCAAGATCGAGCGTCTATGACTTACGGTTCAAGAATTAGCCTCAGAAACAGTGGTTCTGAACATGTTGCCAATAGCTCGCCTGGGAAACATCCAGAGAAGTCCAAGATAGTGTTTTTTAGACTGGCTGCCACGAGCTGAAACGAATGCAACCAAGAGCGAGCGTCTGTGACTTACGGTTCAAGAGTTATTCACAGAAACATGGTTCTGAACTTTGCTGCCAGCCGCGAAAGCGAAAATAACCAAGATCGAGCGTCTAGGATTTACTTTTCAATAGCTCGCCTGGGAAACATCCAGAGAAGTCAAAGACAGTGCTTCTATACTAATTGCCAGGCGCTGAGACAAATGCCGCCAAGATCGAGCGTCTATGACTTACGGTTCAAGAATTAGCCTTAGAAACAGTGGTTCTGAACATGCTGCCAATAGCTCGCCTGGGAAACATCCAGAGAAGTCCAAGATAGTGTTTTTTAGACTGGCTGCCACGAGCTGAAACGAATGCAGCCAAGAGCGAGCGTCTGTGACTTACGGTTCAAGAGTTATTCACAGAAACATGGTTCTGAACTTTGCTGCCAGCCGCGAAAGCGAAAGTAACCAAGATCGAGCGTCTAGGATTTACTTGTCAATAGCTCGCCTGGGAAACAGCCAGAGAAGTCAAAGACAGTGCTTCTATACTAATTGCCAGGCGCTGAGACGAATTCCGCCAAGATCGAGCATCTAAGACTTACGGTTCAAGAATTAGCCTCAGAAACAGTGGGAAACAGTGTTTCTATACTAATTGCCAGGCGCTGAGACGAATGCCGCCAAGATCAAGCGTCAAAGACTTACGGTTCAAGAATTAGCCTCAGAAACAGTGGGAAACAGTGCTTTTATACTAATTGCCAGGCGCTGAGACGAATGCCGCCAAGATCGAGCGTCTATGACTTACGGTTCAAGAATTAGCCTCAGAAACAGTGGTTCTGAACATGCTGCCAATAGCTCGCCTGGGAAACATCCAGAGAAGTCCAAGATAGTGTTTTTTAGACTGGCTGCCACGAGCTGAAACGAATGCAACCAAGAGCGAGCGTCTGTGACTTACGGTTCAAGAGTTATTCACAGAAACATGGTTCTGAACTTTGCTGCCAGCCGCGAAAGCGAAAATAACCAAGATCGAGCGTCTAGGATTTACTTGTCAATAGCTCGCCTGGGAAACAGCGAGAAAAGTCAAAGACAGTGCTTCTATACTAATTGCCAGGCGCTGAGACGAATGCCGCCAAGATCGAGAGTCTAAGACTTACGGTTCAAGAATTAGCCTCAGAAACAGTGGGAAACAGTGTTTCTATACTAATTGCCAGGCGCTGAGACGAATGCCGCCAAGATCAAGCGTCAAAGACTTACGGTTCAAGAATTAGCCTCAGAAACAGTGGGAAACAGTGCTTTTATACTAATTGCCAGGCGCTGAGACGAATGCCGCCAAGATCGAGCGTCTATGACTTACGGTTCAAGAATTAGCCTCAGAAACAGTGGTTCTGAACATGCTGCCAATAGCTCGCCTGGGAAACATCCAGAGAAGTCCAAGATAGTGTTTTTTAGACTGGCTGCCACGAGCTGAAACGAATGCAACCAAGAGCGAGCGTCTGTGACTTACGGTTCAAGAGTTATTCACAGAAACATGGTTCTGAACTTTGCTGCCAGCCGCGAAAGCGAAAATAACCAAGATCGAGAGTCTAAGACTTACGGTTCAAGAATTAGCCTCAGAAACAGTGGGAAACAGTGCTTCTATACTAATTGCCAGGCGCTGAGACGAATGCCGCCAAGATCGAGCGTCTATGACTTACGGTTCAAGAATTAGCCTCAGAAACAGTGGTTTTGAACATGCTGCCAATAGCTCGCCTGGGAAACATCCAGAGAAGTCCAAGATAGTGTTTTTTAGACTGGCTGCCACGAGCTTAAACGAATGCAACCAAGAGCGAGCGTCTGTGACTTACGGTTCAAGAGTTATTCACAGAAACATGGTTCTGAACTTTGCTGCCAGCCGCGAAAGCGAAAGTAACCAAGATCGAGCGTCTAGGATTTACTTGTCAATAGCTCGCCTGGGAAACAGCCAGAGAAGTCAAAGACAGTGCTTCTATACTAATTGCCAGGCGCTGAGACGAATGCCGCCAAGATCGAGCGTCTAAGACTTACGGTTCAAGAATTAGCCTCAGAAACAGTGGGAAACAGTGTTTCTATACTAATTGCCAGTCGCTGAGACGAATGCCGCCAAGATCAAGCGTCAAAGACTTACGGTTCAAGAATTAGCCTCAGAAACAGTGGGAAACAGTGCTTTTATACTAATTGCCAGGCGCTGAGACGAATGCCGCCAAGATCGAGCGTCTATGACTTACGGTTCAAGAATTAGCCTCAGAAACAGTGGTTCTGAACATGCTGCCAATAGCTCGCCTGGGAAACATCCAGAGAAGTCCAAGATAGTGTTTTTTTAGACTGGCTGCCACGAGCTGAAACGAATGCAGCCAAGAGCGAGCGTCTGTGACTTACGGTTCAAGAGTTATTCACAGAAACATGGTTCTGAACTTTACTGCCAGCCGCGAAAGCAAAAGTAACCAAGATCGAGCGTCTAGGATTTACTTGTCAATAGCTCGCCTGGGAAACATCCAGAGAAGTCAAAGACAGTGCTTCTATACTAATTGCCAGGCGCTGAGACGAATGCCGCCAAGATCAAGCGTCTAAGACTTACGGTTCAAGAATTAGCCTCAGAAACAGTGGGAAACAGTGCTTCTATACTAATTGCCAGGCGCTGAGACGAATGCCGCCAAGATCGAGCGTCTATGACTTACGGATCAAGAATTAGCCTCAGAAACAGTGGTTCTAAACATGCTGCCAATAGCTCGCCTGGGAAACATCCAGAGAAGTCCAAGATAGTGTTTTTTAGACTGGCTGCCACGAGCTGAAACGAATGCAACCAAGAGCGAGCGTCTGTGACTTACGGTTCAAGAGTTATTCACAGAAACATGGTTCTGAACTTTGCTGCCAGCCGCGAAAGCGAAATAACCAAGATCGAGCGTCTAGGATTTACTTGTCAATAGCTCGCCTGCGAAACATCCAGAGAAGTCAAAGACAGTGCTTCTATACTAATTGCCAGGCGCTGAGACGAATGCCGCCAAGATCGAGCGTCTAAGACTTACGGTTCAAGAATTAGCCTCAGAAACAGTGGGAAACAGTGTTTCTATACTAATTGCCAGGCGCTGAGAAGAATGCCGCCAAGATCGAGCGTCTATGACTTACGGTTCAAGAATTAGCCTCAGAAACAGTGGTTCTGAACATGCTGCCAATAGCTCACCTGGGAAACATTGAGAGAAGTCCAAGATAGTGTTTTTTAGACTGGCTGCCACGAGCTGAAACGAATGCAGCCAAGAGCGAGCGTCTGTCACTTACGGTTCAAGAGTTATTCACAGAAACATGGTTCTGAACTTTGCTGCCAGCCGCGAAAGCGAAAGTAACCAAGATCGAGCGTCTAGGATTTACTTGTCAATAGCTCGCCTGGGAAACAGCCAGAGAAGTCCAAGATAGTGTTTTTTAGACTGGCTGCCACGAGCTGAAACGAATGCAACCAAGAGCGAGCGTCTGTGACTTACGGTTCAAGAGTTATTCACAGAAACATGGTTCTGAACTTTGCTGCCAGCCGCGAAAGCGAAAGTAACCAAGATCGAGCGTCTAGGATTTACTTGTCAATAGCTCGCATGGGAAACAGCCAGAGAAGTCAAAGACAGTGCTTCTATACTAATTGCCAGGCGCTGAGACGAATGCCGCCAAGATCGAGCGTCTAAGACTTACGGTTCAAGAATTAGCCTCAGAAACAGTGGGAAACAGTGCTTCTATACTAATTGCCAGGCGCTGAGACGAATGCCGCCAAGATCAAGCGTCAAAGACTTACGGTTCAAGAATTAGCCTCAGAAACAGTGGGAAACAGTGCTTTTATACTAATTGCCAGGCGCTGAGACGAATGCCGCCAAGATCGAGCGTCTATGACTTACGGTTCAAGAATTAGCCTCAGAAACAGTGGTTCTGAACATGCTGCCAATAGCTCGCCTGGGAAACATCCAGAGAAGTCCAAGATAGTGTTTTTTAGACTGGCTGCCACGAGCTGAAACGAATGCAGCCAAGAGCGAGCGTCTGTGACTTACGGTTCAAGAGTTATTCACAGAAACATGGTTCTGAACTTTGCTGCCAGCCGCGAAAGCGAAAGTAACCAAGATCGAGCGTCTAGGATTTACTTGTCAATAGCTCGCCTGGGAAACAGCCAGAGAAGTCAAAGACAGTGCTTCTATACTAATTGCCAGGCGCTGAGACGAATTCCGCCAAGATCGAGCATCTAAGACTTACGGTTCAAGAATTAGCCTCAGAAACAGTGGGAAACAGTGTTTCTATACTAATTGCCAGGCGCTGAGACGAATGCCGCCAAGATCAAGCGTCAAAGACTTACGGTTCAAGAATTAGCCTCAGAAACAGTGGGAAACAGTGCTTTTATACTAATTGCCAGGCGCTGAGACGAATGCCGCCAAGATCGAGCGTCTATGACTTACGGTTCAAGAATTAGCCTCAGAAACAGTGGTTCTGAACATGCTGCCAATAGCTCGCCTGGGAAACATCCAGAGAAGTCCAAGATAGTGTTTTTTAGACTGGCTGCCACGAGCTGAAACGAATGCAGCCAAGAGCGAGCGTCTGTCACTTACGGTTCAAGAGTTATTCACAGAAACATGGTTCTGAACTTTGCTGCCAGCCGCGAAAGCGAAAGTAACCAAGATCGAGCGTCTAGGATTTACTTGTCAATAGCTCGCCTGGGAAACAGCCAGAGAAGTCCAAGATAGTGTTTTTTAGACTGGCTGCCACGAGCTGAAACGAATGCAACCAAGAGCGAGCGTCTGTGACTTACGGTTCAAGAGTTATTCACAGAAACATGGTTCTGAACTTTGCTGCCAGCCGCGAAAGCGAAAGTAACCAAGATCGAGCGTCTAGGATTTACTTGTCAATAGCTCGCATGGGAAAACAGCCAGAGAAGTCAAAGACAGTGCTTCTATACTAATTGCCAGGCGCTGAGACGAATGCCGCCAAGATCGAGCGTCTAAGACTTACGGTTCAAGAATTAGCCTCAGAAACAGTGGGAAACAGTGCTTCTATACTAATTGCCAGGCGCTGAGACGAATGCCGCCAAGATCAAGCGTCAAAGACTTACGGTTCAAGAATTAGCCTCAGAAACAGTGGGAAACAGTGCTTTTATACTAATTGCCAGGCGCTGAGACGAATGCCGCCAAGATCGAGCGTCTATGACTTACGGTTCAAGAATTAGCCTCAGAAACAGTGGTTCTGAACATGCTGCCAATAGCTCGCCTGGGAAACATCCAGAGAAGTCCAAGATAGTGTTTTTTAGACTGGCTGCCACGAGCTGAAACGAATGCAGCCAAGAGCGAGCGTCTGTGACTTACGGTTCAAGAGTTATTCACAGAAACATGGTTCTGAACTTTGCTGCCAGCCGCGAAAGCGAAAGTAACCAAGATCGAGCGTCTAGGATTTACTTGTCAATAGCTCGCCTGGGAAACAGCCAGAGAAGTCAAAGACAGTGCTTCTATACTAATTGCCAGGCGCTGAGACGAATTCCGCCAAGATCGAGCATCTAAGACTTACGGTTCAAGAATTAGCCTCAGAAACAGTGGGAAACAGTGTTTCTATACTAATTGCCAGGCGCTGAGACGAATGCCGCCAAGATCAAGCGTCAAAGACTTACGGTTCAAGAATTAGCCTCAGAAACAGTGGGAAACAGTGCTTTTATACTAATTGCCAGGCGCTGAGACGAATGCCGCCAAGATCGAGCGTCTATGACTTACGGTTCAAGAATTAGCCTCAGAAACAGTGGTTCTGAACATGCTGCCAATAGCTCGCCTGGGAAACATCCAGAGAAGTCCAAGATAGTGTTTTTTAGACTGGCTGCCACGAGCTGAAACGAATGCAACCAAGAGCGAGCGTCTGTGACTTACGGTTCAAGAGTTATTCACAGAAACATGGTTCTGAACTTTGCTGCCAGCCGCGAAAGCGAAAATAACCAAGATCGAGCGTCTAGGATTTACTTTTCAAAAGCTCGCCTGGGAAACATCCAGAGAAGTCCAAGATAGTGTTTTTTAGACTGGCTG
Organism: Rhinoderma darwinii; assembly: GCF_050947455.1. NCBI lineage: Eukaryota > Metazoa > Chordata > Amphibia > Anura > Rhinodermatidae > Rhinoderma > Rhinoderma darwinii. The sequence continues at coordinate 20,124 of NW_027462647.1, forward strand.
CCACGAGCTGAAACGAATGCAACCAAGAGCGAGCGTCTGTGACTTACGGTTCAAGAGTTATTCACAGAAACATGGTTCTGAACTTTGCTGCCAGCCGCGAAAGCGAAATAACCAAGATCGAGCGTCTAGGATTTACTTGTCAATAGCTCGCCTGCGAAACATCCAGAGAAGTCAAAGACAGTGCTTCTATACTAATTGCCAGGCGCTGAGACGAATGCCGCCAAGATCGAGCGTCTAAGACTTACGGTTCAAGAATTAGCCTCAGAAACAGTGGGAAACAGTGTTTCTATACTAATTGCCAGGCGCTGAGAAGAATGCCGCCAAGATCGAGCGTCTATGACTTACGGTTCAAGAATTAGCCTCAGAAACAGTGGTTCTGAACATGCTGCCAATAGCTCACCTGGGAAACATTGAGAGAAGTCCAAGATAGTGTTTTTTAGACTGGCTGCCACGAGCTGAAACGAATGCAGCCAAGAGCGAGCGTCTGTCACTTACGGTTCAAGAGTTATTCACAGAAACATGGTTCTGAACTTTGCTGCCAGCCGCGAAAGCGAAAGTAACCAAGATCGAGCGTCTAGGATTTACTTGTCAATAGCTCGCCTGGGAAACAGCCAGAGAAGTCCAAGATAGTGTTTTTTAGACTGGCTGCCACGAGCTGAAACGAATGCAACCAAGAGCGAGCGTCTGTGACTTACGGTTCAAGAGTTATTCACAGAAACATGGTTCTGAACTTTGCTGCCAGCCGCGAAAGCGAAAGTAACCAAGATCGAGCGTCTAGGATTTACTTGTCAATAGCTCGCATGGGAAACAGCCAGAGAAGTCAAAGACAGTGCTTCTATACTAATTGCCAGGCGCTGAGACGAATGCCGCCAAGATCGAGCGTCTAAGACTTACGGTTCAAGAATTAGCCTCAGAAACAGTGGGAAACAGTGCTTCTATACTAATTGCCAGGCGCTGAGACGAATGCCGCCAAGATCAAGCGTCAAAGACTTACGGTTCAAGAATTAGCCTCAGAAACAGTGGGAAACAGTGCTTTTATACTAATTGCCAGGCGCTGAGACGAATGCCGCCAAGATCGAGCGTCTATGACTTACGGTTCAAGAATTAGCCTCAGAAACAGTGGTTCTGAACATGCTGCCAATAGCTCGCCTGGGAAACATCCAGAGAAGTCCAAGATAGTGTTTTTTAGACTGGCTGCCACGAGCTGAAACGAATGCAGCCAAGAGCGAGCGTCTGTGACTTACGGTTCAAGAGTTATTCACAGAAACATGGTTCTGAACTTTGCTGCCAGCCGCGAAAGCGAAAGTAACCAAGATCGAGCGTCTAGGATTTACTTGTCAATAGCTCGCCTGGGAAACAGCCAGAGAAGTCAAAGACAGTGCTTCTATACTAATTGCCAGGCCCTGAGACGAATTCCGCCAAGATCGAGCATCTAAGACTTACGGTTCAAGAATTAGCCTCAGAAACAGTGGGAAACAGTGTTTCTATACTAATTGCCAGGCGCTGAGACGAATGCCGCCAAGATCAAGCGTCAAAGACTTACGGTTCAAGAATTAGCCTCAGAAACAGTGGGAAACAGTGCTTTTATACTAATTGCCAGGCGCTGAGACGAATGCCGCCAAGATCGAGCGTCTATGACTTACGGTTCAAGAATTAGCCTCAGAAACAGTGGTTCTGAACATGCTGCCAATAGCTCGCCTGGGAAACATCCAGAGAAGTCCAAGATAGTGTTTTTTAGACTGGCTGCCACGAGCTGAAACGAATGCAACCAAGAGCGAGCGTCTGTGACTTACGGTTCAAGAGTTATTCACAGAAACATGGTTCTGAACTTTGCTGCCAGCCGCGAAAGCGAAAATAACCAAGATCGAGCGTCTAGGATTTACTTTTCAAAAGCTCGCCTGGGAAACATCCAGAGAAGTCCAAGATAGTGTTTTTTAGACTGGCTGCCATGAGCTGAAACGAATGCAACCAAGAGCGAGCGTCTGTGACTTACGGTTCAAGAGTTATTCACAGAAACATGGTTCTGAACTTTGCTGCCAGCCGCGAAAGCGAAAGTAACCAAGATCGAGCGTCTAGGATTTACTTGTCAATAGCTCGCCTGGGAAACAGCGAGAAAAGTCAAAGACAGTGCTTCTATACTAATTGCCAGGCGCTGAGACGAATGCCGCCAAGATCGATAGTCTAAGACTTACGGTTCAAGAATTAGCCTCAGAAACAGTGGGAAACAGTGTTTCTATACTAATTGCCAGGCGCTGAGACGAATGCCGCCAAGATCAAGCGTCAAAGACTTACGGTTCAAGAATTAGCCTCAGAAACAGTGGGAAACAGTGCTTTTATACTAATTGCCAGGCGCTGAGACGAATGCCGCCAAGATCGAGCGTCTATGACTTACGGTTCAAGAATTAGCCTCAGAAACAGTGGTTCTGAACATGCTGCCAATAGCTCGCCTGGGAAACATCCAGAGAAGTCCAAGATAGTGTTTTTTAGACTGGCTGCCACGAGCTGAAACGAATGCAACCAAGAGCGAGCGTCTGTGACTTACGGTTCAAGAGTTATTCACAGAAACATGGTTCTGAACTTTGCTGCCAGCCGCGAAAGCGAAAGTAACCAAGATCGAGCGTCTAGGATTTACTTGTCAATAGCTCGCCTGGGAAACAGCCAGAGAAGTCAAAGACAGTGCTTCTATACTAATTGCCAGGCGCTGAGACGAATGCCGCCAAGATCGAGCGTCTAAGACTTACGGTTCAAGAATTAGCCTCAGAAACAGTGGGAAACAGTGTTTCTATACTAATTGCCAGTCGCTGAGACGAATGCCGCCAAGATCAAGCGTCAAAGACTTACGGTTCAAGAATTAGCCTCAGAAACAGTGGGAAACAGTGCTTTTATACTAATTGCCAGGCGCTGAGACGAATGCCGCCAAGATCGAGCGTCTATGACTTACGGTTCAAGAATTAGCCTCAGAAACAGTGGTTCTGAACATGCTGCCAATAGCTCGCCTGGGAAACATCCAGAGAAGTCCAAGATAGTGTTTTTTTAGACTGGCTGCCACGAGCTGAAACGAATGCAGCCAAGAGCGAGCGTCTGTGACTTACGGTTCAAGAGTTATTCACAGAAACATGGTTCTGAACTTTACTGCCAGCCGCGAAAGCAAAAGTAACCAAGATCGAGCGTCTAGGATTTACTTGTCAATAGCTCGCCTGGGAAACATCCAGAGAAGTCAAAGACAGTGCTTCTATACTAATTGCCAGGCGCTGAGACGAATGCCGCCAAGATCAAGCGTCTAAGACTTACGGTTCAAGAATTAGCCTCAGAAACAGTGGGAAACAGTGCTTCTATACTAATTGCCAGGCGCTGAGACGAATGCCGCCAAGATCGAGCGTCTATGACTTACGGATCAAGAATTAGCCTCAGAAACAGTGGTTCTAAACATGCTGCCAATAGCTCGCCTGGGAAACATCCAGAGAAGTCCAAGATAGTGTTTTTTAGACTGGCTGCCACGAGCTGAAACGAATGCAACCAAGAGCGAGCGTCTGTGACTTACGGTTCAAGAGTTATTCACAGAAACATGGTTCTGAACTTTGCTGCCAGCCGCGAAAGCGAAATAACCAAGATCGAGCGTCTAGGATTTACTTGTCAATAGCTCGCCTGCGAAACATCCAGAGAAGTCAAAGACAGTGCTTCTATACTAATTGCCAGGCGCTGAGACGAATGCCGCCAAGATCGAGCGTCTAAGACTTACGGTTCAAGAATTAGCCTCAGAAACAGTGGGAAACAGTGTTCCTATACTAATTGCCAGGCGCTGAGAAGAATGCCGCCAAGATCGAGCGTCTATGACTTACGGTTCAAGAATTAGCCTCAGAAACAGTGGTTCTGAACATGCTGCCAATAGCTCACCTGGGAAACATTGAGAGAAGTCCAAGATAGTGTTTTTTAGACTGGCTGCCACGAGCTGAAACGAATGCAGCCAAGAGCGAGCGTCTGTCACTTACGGTTCAAGAGTTATTCACAGAAACATGGTTCTGAACTTTGCTGCCAGCCGCGAAAGCGAAAGTAACCAAGATCGAGCGTCTAGGATTTACTTGTCAATAGCTCGCCTGGGAAACAGCCAGAGAAGTCCAAGATAGTGTTTTTTAGACTGGCTGCCACGAGCTGAAACGAATGCAACCAAGAGCGAGCGTCTGTGACTTACGGTTCAAGAGTTATTCACAGAAACATGGTTCTGAACTTTGCTGCCAGCCGCGAAAGCGAAAGTAACCAAGATCGAGCGTCTAGGATTTACTTGTCAATAGCTCGCATGGGAAACAGCCAGAGAAGTCAAAGACAGTGCTTCTATACTAATTGCCAGGCGCTGAGACGAATGCCGCCAAGATCGAGCGTCTAAGACTTACGGTTCAAGAATTAGCCTCAGAAACAGTGGGAAACAGTGCTTCTATACTAATTGCCAGGCGCTGAGACGAATGCCGCCAAGATCGAGCGTCTATGACTTACGGTTCAAGAATTAGCCTCAGAAACAGTGGTTCTAAACATGCTGCCAATAGCTCGGCTGGGAAACATCCAGAGAAGTCCAAGATAGTGTTTTTTAGACTGGCTGCCACGAGCTGAAACGAATGCAGCCAAGAGCGAGCGTCTGTCACTTACGGTTCAAGAGTTATTCACAGAAACATGGTTCTGAACTTTGCTGCCAGCCGCGAAAGCGAAAGTAACCAAGATCGAGCGTCTAGGATTTACTTGTGAATAGCTCGTCTGGGAAACATCCAGATAAGTCAAAGACAGTGCTTCTATACTAATTGCCAGGCGCTGAGACGAATGCCGCCAAGATCAAGCGTCTAAGACTTACGGTTCAAGAATTAGCCTCAGAAACAGTGGGAAACAGTTCTTCTATACTAATTGCCAGGCGCTGAGACGAATGCCGCCAAGATCGAGCGTCTATGACTTACGGTTCAAGAATTAGCCTCAGAAACAGTGGTTTTGAACATGCTGCCAATAGCTCGCCTGGGAAACATCCAGAGAAGTCCAAGATAGTGTTTCTTAGACTGGCTGCCACGAGCTGAAACGAATGCAACCAAGAGCGAGCGTCTGTGACTTACGGTTCAAGAGTTATTCACAGAAACATGGTTCTGAACTTTGCTGCCAGCCGCGAAAGTAACCAAGATCGAGCGTCTAGGATTTACTTGTCATTAGCTCGCCTGGGAAACATCCAGAGAAGTCAAAGACAGTGCTTCTATACTAATTGCCAGGCGCTGAAACGAATGCCGCCAAGATCAAGCGTCTAAGACTTACGGTTCAAGAATTAGCCTCAGAAACAGTGGGAAACAGTGCTTCTATACTAATTGCCAGGCGCTGAGACGAATACCGCCAAGATCGAGCGTCTATGACTTACGGTTCAAGAATTAGCCTCAGAAACAGTGGTTTTGAACATGCTGCCAATAGCTCGCCTGGGAAACATCCAGAGAAGTCCAAGATAATGTTTTTTAGACTGGCTGCCACGAGCTGAAACGAATGCAACCAAGAGCGAGCGTCTGTGACTTACGGTTCAAGAGTTATTCACAGAAACATGGTTCTGAACTTTGCTGCCAGCCGCGAAAGCGAAAGTAACCAAGATCGAGCGTCTAGGATTTACTTGTCAATAGCTCGCCTGGGAAACATCCAGAGAAGTCAAAGACAGTGCTTCTATACTAATTGCCAGGCGCTGAGACGAATGCCGCCAAGATCGAGCGTCTAAGACTTACGGTTCAAGAATTAGCCTCAGAAACAGTTGTTCTATACATGCTGCAATAGCTCGTCTGGGAAACATCCAGAGAAGTCCAAGATAGTGTTTTTTAGACTGGCTGCCACGAGCTGAAACGAATGCAGCCAAGAGCGAGCGTCTGTGACTTACGGTTCAAGAGTTATTCACAGAAACATGGTTCTGAACTTTGCTGCCAGCCGCGAAAGCGAAAATAACATAGATCGAGCGTCTAGGATTTACTTGTCAATAGCTCGCCTGGGAAACATCCAGAGAAGTCAAAGACAGTGCTTCTATACTAATTGCCAGGCGCTGAGACGAATGCCGCCAAGATCGAGCGTCTAAGACTTACGGTTCAAGAATTAGCCTCAGAAACAGTGGGAAACAGTGTTTCTATACTAATTGCCAGGCGCTGAGACGAATGCCGCCAAGAGCGAGCGTCATTGACTTACGGATCAAGAGTTATTCACAGAAACATGGTTCTGAACTTTACTGCCAGCCGCGAAAGCAAAAGTAACCAAGATCGAGCGTCTAGGATTTACTTGTCAATAGATCGCCTGGGAAACATCCAGAGAAGTCAAAGACAGTGCTTCTATACTAATTGCCAGGCGCTGAGACGAATGCCGCCAAGATCAAGCGTCTAAGACTTACGGTTCAAGAATTAGCCTCAGAAACAGTGGGAAACAGTGCTTCTATACTAATTGCCAGGCACTGAGACGAATGCCGCCAAGATCGAGCGTCTATGACTTACGGTTCAAGAATTAGCCTCAGAAACAGTGGTTTTGAACATGTTGCCAATTGCTCGCCTGGGAAACATCCAGAGAAGTCCAAGATAGTGTTTCTTAGACTGGCTGCCACGAGCTGAAACGAATGCAACCAAGAGCGAGCGTCTGTGACTTACGGTTCAAGAGTTATTCACAGAAACATGGTTCTGAACTTTGCTGCCAGCCGCGAAAGCGAAAGTAACCAAGATCGAGCGTCTAGGATTTACTTGTCAATAGCTCGCCTGGGAAACATCCAGAGAAGTCAAAGACAGTGCTACTATACTAATTGCCAGGCGCTGAGACGAATGCCGCCAAGATCGAGCGTCTAAGACTTACGGTTCAAGAATTAGCCTCAGAAACAGTTGTTCTAAACATGCTGCCAATAGCTCGCCTGGGAAACATCCAGAGAAGTCCAAGATAGTGTTTTTTAGACTGGCTGCCACGAGCTGAAACGAATGCAGCCAAGAGCGAGCGTCTGTGACTTACGGTTCAAGAGTTATTCACAGAAACATGGTTCTGAACTTTGCTGCCAGCCGCGAAAGCGAAAATAACATAGATCGAGCGTCTAGGATTTACTTGTCAATAGCTCGCCTGGGAAACATCCAGAGAAGTCAAAGACAGTGCTTCTATACTAATTGCCAGGCGCTGAGACGAATGCCGCCAAGATCGAGCGTCTAAGACTTACGGTTCAAGAATTAGCCTCAGAAACAGTGGGAAACAGTGTTTCTATACTAATTGCCAGGCGCTGAGACGAATGCCGCCAAGAGCGAGCGTCATTGACTTACGGATCAAGAGTTATTCACAGAAACATTGGTTCTGAACTTTACTGCCAGCCGCGAAAGCAAAAGTAACCAAGATCGAGCGTCTAGGATTTACTTGTCAATAGCTCGCCTGGGAAACATCCAGAGAAGTCAAAGACAGTGCTTCTATGCTAATTGCCAGGCGCTGAGACAAATGCCGCCAAGATCGAGCGTCTATGACTTACGGTTCAAGAATTAGCCTCAGAAACAGTGGTACTGAACATGCTGCCAATAGCTCGCCTGGGAAACATCCAGAGAAGTCCAAGATAGTGTTTTTAGACTGGCTGCCACGAGCTGAAACGAATGCAGCCAAGAGCGAGCGTCTGTCACTTACGGTTCAAGAGTTATTCACAGAAACATGGTTCTGAACTTTGCTGCCAGCCGCGAAAGCGAAAGTAACCAAGATCGAGCGTCTAGGATTTACTTGTCAATAGCTCGCCTGGGAAACAGCCAGAGAAGTCAAAGACAGTGCTTCTATACTAATTGCCAGGCGCTGAGACGAATGCCGCCAAGATCGAGAGTCTAAGACTTACGGTTCAAGAATTAGCCTCAGAAACAGTGGGAAACAGTGTTTCTATACTAATTGCCAGGCGCTGAGACGAATGCCGCCAAGATCAAGCGTCAAAGACTTACGGTTCAAGAATTAGCCTCAGAAACAGTGGGAAACAGTGCTTTTATACTAATTGCCAGGCGCTGAGACGAATGCCGCCAAGATCGAGCGTCTATGACTTACGGTTCAAGAATTAGCCTCAGAAACAGCGGTTCTGAACATGCTGCCATAGCTCGCCTGGGAAACATCCAGAGAAGTCCAAGATAGTGTTTTTTAGACTGGCTGCCACGAGCTGAAACGAATGCAACCAAGAGCGAGCGTCTGTGACTTACGGTTCAAGAGTTATTCACAGAAACATGGTTCTGAACTTTGCTGCCTGCCGCGAAAGCGAAAATAACCAAGATCGAGCGTCTAGGATTTACTTTTCAATTGCTCGCCTGGGAAACATCCAGAGAAGTCCAAGATAGTGTTTTTTAGACTGGCTGCCATGAGCTGAAACGAATGCAACCAAGAGCGAGCGTCTGTGACTTACGGTTCAAGAGTTATTCACAGAAACATGGTTCTGAACTTTGCTGCCAGCCGCGAAAGCGAAAGTAACCAAGATCGAGCGTCTAGGATTTACTTGTCAATAGCTCGCCTGGGAAACAGCGAGAAAAGTCAAAGACAGTGCTTCTATACTAATTGCCAGGCGCTGAGACGAATGCCGCCAAGATCGAGAGTCTAAGACTTACGGTTCAAGAATTAGCCTCAGAAACAGTGGGAAACAGTGTTTCTATACTAATTGCCAGGCGCTGAGACGAATGCCGCCAAGATCAAGCGTCAAAGACTTACGGTTCAAGAATTAGCCTCAGAAACAGTGGGAAACAGTGCTTTTATACTAATTGCCAGGCGCTGAGACGAATGCCGCCAAGATCGAGCGTCTATGACTTACGGTTCAAGAATTAGCCTCAGAAACAGTGGTTCTGAACATGCTGCCAATAGCTCGCCTGGGAAACATCCAGAGAAGTCCAGATAGTGTTTTTTAGACTGGCTGCCACGAGCTGAAACGAATGCAACCAAGAGCGAGCGTCTGTGACTTACGGTTCAAGAGTTATTCACAGAAACATGGTTCTGAACTTTGCTGCCAGCCGCGAAAGCGAAAATAACCAAGATCGAGAGTCTAAGACTTACGGTTCAAGAATTAGCCTCAGAAACAGTGGGAAACAGTGTTTCTATACTAATTGCCAGGCGCTGAGACGAATGCCGCCAAGATCGAGCGTCTATGACTTACGGTTCAAGAATTAGCCTCAGAAACAGTGGTTCTGAACATGCTGCCAATAGCTCGCCTGGGAAACATCCAGAGAAGTCCAAGATAGTGTTTTTTTAGACTGGCTGCCACGAGCTGAAACGAATGCAGCCAAGAGCGAGCGTCTGTGACTTACGGTTCAAGAGTTATTCACAGAAACATGGTTCTGAACTTTACTGCCAGCCGCGAAAGCAAAAGTAACCAAGATCGAGCGTCTAGGATTTACTTGTCAATAGCTCGCCTGGGAAACATCCAGAGAAGTCAAAGACAGTGCTTCTGTACTAATTGCCAGGCGCTGAGACGAATGCCGCCAAGATCGAGAGTCTAAGACTTACGGTTCAAGAATTAGCCTCAGAAACAGTGGGAAACAGTGTTTCTATACTAATTGCCAGGCGCTGAGACGAATGCCGCCAAGATCAAGCGTCAAAGACTTACGGTTCAAGAATTAGCCTCAGAAACAGTGGGAAACAGTGCTTTTATACTAATTGCCAGGCGCTGAGACGAATGCCGCCAAGATCGAGCGTCTATGACTTACGGTTCAAGAATTAGCCTCAGAAACAGCGGTTCTGAACATGCTGCCAATAGCTCGCCTGGGAAACATCCAGAGAAGTCCAAGATAGTGTTTTTTAGACTGGCTGCCACGAGCTGAAACGAATGCAACCAAGAGCGAGCGTCTGTGACTTACGGTTCAAGAGTTATTCACAGAAACATGGTTCTGAACTTTGCTGCCTGCCGCGAAAGCGAAAATAACCAAGATCGAGCGTCTAGGATTTACTTTTCAATTGCTCGCCTGGGAAACATCCAGAGAAGTCCAAGATAGTGTTTTTTAGACTGGCTGCCATGAGCTGAAACGAATGCAACCAAGAGCGAGCGTCTGTGACTTACGGTTCAAGAGTTATTCACAGAAACATGGTTCTGAACTTTGCTGCCAGCCGCGAAAGCGAAAGTAACCAAGATCGAGCGTCTAGGATTTACTTGTCAATAGCTCGCCTGGGAAACAGCGAGAAAAGTCAAAGACAGTGCTTCTATACTAATTGCCAGGCGCTGAGACGAATGCCGCCAAGATCGAGAGTCTAAGACTTACGGTTCAAGAATTAGCCTCAGAAACAGTGGGAAACAGTGTTTCTATACTAATTGCCAGGCGCTGAGACGAATGCCGCCAAGATCAAGCGTCAAAGACTTACGGTTCAAGAATTAGCCTCAGAAACAGTGGGAAACAGTGCTTTTATACTAATTGCCAGGCGCTGAGACGAATGCCGCCAAGATCGAGCGTCTATGACTTACGGTTCAAGAATTAGCCTCAGAAACAGTGGTTCTGAACATGCTGCCAATAGCTCGCCTGGGAAACATCCAGAGAAGTCCAAGATAGTGTTTTTTAGACTGGCTGCCACGAGCTGAAACGAATGCAACCAAGAGCGAGCGTCTGTGACTTACGGTTCAAGAGTTATTCACAGAAACATGGTTCTGAACTTTGCTGCCAGCCGCGAAAGCGAAAGTAACCAAGATCGAGCGTCTAGGATTTACTTGTCAATAGCTCGCCTGCGAAACATCCAGAGAAGTCAAAGACAGTGCTTCTATACTAATTGCCAGGCGCTGAGACGAATGCCGCCAAGATCGAGCGTCTATGACTTACGGTTCAAGAATTAGCCTCAGAAACAGTGGTTCTAAACATGCTGCCAATAGCTCGCCTGGGAAACATCCAGAGAAGTCCAAGATAGTGTTTTTTAGACTGGCTGCCACGAGCTGAAACGAATGCAGCCAAGAGCGAGCGTCTGTCACTTACGGTTCAAGAGTTATTCACAGAAACATGGTTCTGAACTTTGCTGCCAGCCGCGAAAGCGAAAGTAACCAAGATCGAGCGTCTAGGATTTACTTGTCAATAGCTCGCCTGGGAAACAGCCAGAGAAGTCCAAGATAGTGTTTTTTAGACTGGCTGCCACGAGCTGAAACGAATGCAACCAAGAGCGAGCGTCTGTGACTTACGGTTCAAGAGTTATTCACAGAAACATGGTTCTGAACTTTGCTGCCAGCCGCGAAAGCGAAAGTAACCAAGATCGAGCGTCTAGGATTTACTTGTCAATAGCTCGCATGGGAAACAGCCAGAGAAGTCAAAGACAGTGCTTCTATACTAATTGCCAGGCGCTGAGACGAATGCCGCCAAGATCGAGCGTCTAAGACTTACGGTTCAAGAATTAGCCTCAGAAACAGTGGGAAACAGTGCTTCTATACTAATTGCCAGGCGCTGAGACGAATGCCGCCAAGATCAAGCGTCAAAGACTTACGGTTCAAGAATTAGCCTCAGAAACAGTGGGAAACAGTGCTTTTATACTAATTGCCAGGCGCTGAGACGAATGCCGCCAAGATCGAGCGTCTATGACTTACGGTTCAAGAATTAGCCTCAGAAACAGTGGTTCTGAACATGCTGCCAATAGCTCGCCTGGGAAACATCCAGAGAAGTCCAAGATAGTGTTTTTTAGACTGGCTGCCGCGAGCTGAAACGAATGCAGCCAAGAGCGAGCGTCTGTGACTTACGGTTCAAGAGTTATTCACAGAAACATGGTTCTGAACTTTGCTGCCAGCCGCGAAAGCGAAAGTAACCAAGATCGAGCGTCTAGGATTTACTTGTCAATAGCTCGCCTGGGAAACAGCCAGAGAAGTCAAAGACAGTGCTTCTATACTAATTGCCAGGCGCTGAGACGAATTCCGCCAAGATCGAGCATCTAAGACTTACGGTTCAAGAATTAGCCTCAGAAACAGTGGGAAACAGTGTTTCTATACTAATTGCCAGGCGCTGAGACGAATGCCGCCAAGATCAAGCGTCAAAGACTTACGGTTCAAGAATTAGCCTCAGAAACAGTGGGAAACAGTGCTTTTATACTAATTGCCAGGCGCTGAGACGAATGCCGCCAAGATCGAGCGTCTATGACTTACGGTTCAAGAATTAGCCTCAGAAACAGTGGTTCTGAACATGCTGCCAATAGCTCGCCTGGGAAACATCCAGAGAAGTCCAAGATAGTGTTTTTTAGACTGGCTGCCACGAGCTGAAACGAATGCAACCAAGAGCGAGCGTCTGTGACTTACGGTTCAAGAGTTATTCACAGAAACATGGTTCTGAACTTTGCTGCCAGCCGCGAAAGCGAAAATAACCAAGATCGAGCGTCTAGGATTTACTTTTCAAAAGCTCGCCTGGGAAACATCCAGAGAAGTCCAAGATAGTGTTTTTTAGACTGGCTGCCACGAGCTGAAACGAATGCAACCAAGAGCGAGCGTCTGTGACTTACGGTTCAAGAGTTATTCACAGAAACATGGTTCTGAACTTTGCTGCCAGCCGCGAAAGCGAAATAACCAAGATCGAGCGTCTAGGATTTACTTGTCAATAGCTCGCCTGCGAAACATCCAGAGAAGTCAAAGACAGTGCTTCTATACTAATTGCCAGGCGCTGAGACGAATGCCGCCAAGATCGAGCGTCTAAGACTTACGGTTCAAGAATTAGCCTCAGAAACAGTGGGAAACAGTGTTTCTATACTAATTGCCAGGCGCTGAGAAGAATGCCGCCAAGATCGAGCGTCTATGACTTACGGTTCAAGAATTAGCCTCAGAAACAGTGGTTCTGAACATGCTGCCAATAGCTCACCTGGGAAACATTGAGAGAAGTCCAAGATAGTGTTTTTTAGACTGGCTGCCACGAGCTGAAACGAATGCAGCCAAGAGCGAGCGTCTGTCACTTACGGTTCAAGAGTTATTCACAGAAACATGGTTCTGAACTTTGCTGCCAGCCGCGAAAGCGAAAGTAACCAAGATCGAGCGTCTAGGATTTACTTGTCAATAGCTCGCCTAGGAAACAGCCAGAGAAGTCCAAGATAGTGTTTTTTAGACTGGCTGCCACGAGCTGAAACGAATGCAACCAAGAGCGAGCGTCTGTGACTTACGGTTCAAGAGTTATTCACAGAAACATGGTTCTGAACTTTGCTGCCAGCCGCGAAAGCGAAAGTAACCAAGATCGAGCGTCTAGGATTTACTTGTCAATAGCTCGCATGGGAAACAGCCAGAGAAGTCAAAGACAGTGCTTCTATACTAATTGCCAGGCGCTGAGACGAATGCCGCCAAGATCGAGCGTCTAAGACTTACGGTTCAAGAATTAGCCTCAGAAACAGTGGGAAACAGTGCTTCTATACTAATTGCCAGGCGCTGAGACGAATGCCGCCAAGATCAAGCGTCAAAGACTTACGGTTCAAGAATTAGCCTCAGAAACAGTGGGAAACAGTGCTTTTATACTAATTGCCAGGCGCTGAGACGAATGCCGCCAAGATCGAGCGTCTATGACTTACGGTTCAAGAATTAGCCTCAGAAACAGTGGTTCTGAACATGCTGCCAATAGCTCGCCTGGGAAACATCCAGAGAAGTCCAAGATAGTGTTTTTTAGACTGGCTGCCACGAGCTGAAACGAATGCAGCCAAGAGCGAGCGTCTGTGACTTACGGTTCAAGAGTTATTCACAGAAACATGGTTCTGAACTTTGCTGCCAGCCGCGAAAGCGAAAGTAACCAAGATCGAGCGTCTAGGATTTACTTGTCAATAGCTCGCCTGGGAAACAGCCAGAGAAGTCAAAGACAGTGCTTCTATACTAATTGCCAGGCCCTGAGACGAATTCCGCCAAGATCGAGCATCTAAGACTTACGGTTCAAGAATTAGCCTCAGAAACAGTGGGAAACAGTGTTTCTATACTAATTGCCAGGCGCTGAGACGAATGCCGCCAAGATCAAGCGTCAAAGACTTACGGTTCAAGAATTAGCCTCAGAAACAGTGGGAAACAGTGCTTTTATACTAATTGCCAGGCGCTGAGACGAATGCCGCCAAGATCGAGCGTCTATGACTTACGGTTCAAGAATTAGCCTCAGAAACAGTGGTTCTGAACATGCTGCCAATAGCTCGCCTGGGAAACATCCAGAGAAGTCCAAGATAGTGTTTTTTAGACTGGCTGCCACGAGCTGAAACGAATGCAACCAAGAGCGAGCGTCTGTGACTTACGGTTCAAGAGTTATTCACAGAAACATGGTTCTGAACTTTGCTGCCAGCCGCGAAAGCGAAAATAACCAAGATCGAGCGTCTAGGATTTACTTTTCAAAAGCTCGCCTGGGAAACATCCAGAGAAGTCCAAGATAGTGTTTTTTAGACTGGCTGCCATGAGCTGAAACGAATGCAACCAAGAGCGAGCGTCTGTGACTTACGGTTCAAGAGTTATTCACAGAAACATGGTTCTGAACTTTGCTGCCAGCCGCGAAAGCGAAAGTAACCAAGATCGAGCGTCTAGGATTTACTTGTCAATAGCTCGCCTGGGAAACAGCGAGAAAAGTCAAAGACAGTGCTTCTATACTAATTGCCAGGCGCTGAGACGAATGCCGCCAAGATCGAGAGTCTAAGACTTACGGTTCAAGAATTAGCCTCAGAAACAGTGGGAAACAGTGTTTCTATACTAATTGCCAGGCGCTGAGACGAATGCCGCCAAGATCAAGCGTCAAAGACTTACGGTTCAAGAATTAGCCTCAGAAACAGTGGGAAACAGTGCTTTTATACTAATTGCCAGGCGCTGAGACGAATGCCGCCAAGATCGAGCGTCTATGACTTACGGTTCAAGAATTAGCCTCAGAAACAGTGGTTCTGAACATGCTGCCAATAGCTCGCCTGGGAAACATCCAGAGAAGTCCAAGATAGTGTTTTTTAGACTGGCTGCCACGAGCTGAAACGAATGCAACCAAGAGCGAGCGTCTGTGACTTACGGTTCAAGAGTTATTCACAGAAACATGGTTCTGAACTTTGCTGCCAGCCGCGAAAGCGAAAATAACCAAGATCGAGAGTCTAAGACTTACGGTTCAAGAATTAGCCTCAGAAACAGTGGGAAACAGTGCTTCTATACTAATTGCCAGGCGCTGAGACGAATGCCGCCAAGATCGAGCGTCTATGACTTACGGTTCAAGAATTAGCCTCAGAAACAGTGGTTTTGAACATGCTGCCAATAGCTCGCCTGGGAAACATCCAGAGAAGTCCAAGATAGTGTTTTTTAGACTGGCTGCCACGAGCTTAAACGAATGCAACCAAGAGCGAGCGTCTGTGACTTACGGTTCAAGAGTTATTCACAGAAACATGGTTCTGAACTTTGCTGCCAGCCGCGAAAGCGAAAGTAACCAAGATCGAGCGTCTAGGATTTACTTGTCAATAGCTCGCCTGGGAAACAGCCAGAGAAGTCAAAGACAGTGCTTCTATACTAATTGCCAGGCGCTGAGACGAATGCCGCCAAGATCGAGCGTCTAAGACTTACGGTTCAAGAATTAGCCTCAGAAACAGTGGGAAACAGTGTTTCTATACTAATTGCCAGTCGCTGAGACGAATGCCGCCAAGATCAAGCGTCAAAGACTTACGGTTCAAGAATTAGCCTCAGAAACAGTGGGAAACAGTGCTTTTATACTAATTGCCAGGCGCTGAGACGAATGCCGCCAAGATCGAGCGTCTATGACTTACGGTTCAAGAATTAGCCTCAGAAACAGTGGTTCTGAACATGCTGCCAATAGCTCGCCTGGGAAACATCCAGAGAAGTCCAAGATAGTGTTTTTTTAGACTGGCTGCCACGAGCTGAAACGAATGCAGCCAAGAGCGAGCGTCTGTGACTTACGGTTCAAGAGTTATTCACAGAAACATGGTTCTGAACTTTACTGCCAGCCGCGAAAGCAAAAGTAACCAAGATCGAGCGTCTAGGATTTACTTGTCAATAGCTCGCCTGGGAAACATCCAGAGAAGTCAAAGACAGTGCTTCTATACTAATTGCCAGGCGCTGAGACGAATGCCGCCAAGATCAAGCGTCTAAGACTTACGGCTCAAGAATTAGCCTCAGAAACAGTGGGAAACAGTGCTTCTATACTAATTGCCAGGCGCTGAGACTAATGCCGCCAAGATCGAGCGTCTATGACTTACGGATCAAGAATTAGCCTCAGAAACAGTGGTTCTAAACATGCTGCCAATAGCTCGCCTGGGAAACATCCAGAGAAGTCCAAGATAGTGTTTTTTAGACTGGCTGCCACGAGCTGAAACGAATGCAGCCAAGAGCGAGCGTTTGTCACTTACGGTTCAAGAGTTATTCACAGAAACATGGTTCTGAACTTTGCTGCCAGCCGCGAAAGCGAAAGTAACCAAGATCGAGCGTCTAGGATTTACTTGTCAATAGCTCGCCTGGGAAACAGCCAGAGAAGTCCAAGATAGTGTTTTTTAGACTGGCTGCCACGAGCTGAAACGAATGCAACCAAGAGCGAGCGTCTGTGACTTACGGTTCAAGAGTTATTCACAGAAACATGGTTCTGAACTTTGCTGCCAGCCGCGAAAGCGAAAGTAACCAAGATCGAGCGTCTAGGATTTACTTGTCAATAGCTCGCATGGGAAACAGCCAGAGAAGTCAAAGACAGTGCTTCTATACTAATTGCCAGGCGCTGAGACGAATGCCGCCAAGATCGAGCGTCTAAGACTTACGGTTCAAGAATTAGCCTCAGAAACAGTGGGAAACAGTGCTTCTATACTAATTGCCAGGCGCTGAGACGAATGCCGCCAAGATCGAGCGTCTATGACTTACGGTTCAAGAATTAGCCTCAGAAACAGTGGTTCTAAACATGCTGCCAATAGCTCGGCTGGGAAACATCCAGAGAAGTCCAAGATAGTGTTTTTTAGACTGGCTGCCACGAGCTGAAACGAATGCAGCCAAGAGCGAGCGTCTGTCACTTACGGTTCAAGAGTTATTCACAGAAACATGGTTCTGAACTTTGCTGCCAGCCGCGAAAGCGAAAGTAACCAAGATCGAGCGTCTAGGATTTACTTGTGAATAGCTCGTCTGGGAAACATCCAGATAAGTCAAAGACAGTGCTTCTATACTAATTGCCAGGCGCTGAGACGAATGCCGCCAAGATCAAGCGTCTAAGACTTACGGTTCAAGAATTAGCCTCAGAAACAGTGGGAAACAGTTCTTCTATACTAATTGCCAGGCGCTGAGACGAATGCCGCCAAGATCGAGCGTCTATGACTTACGGTTCAAGAATTAGCCTCAGAAACAGTGGTTTTGAACATGCTGCCAATAGCTCGCCTGGGAAACATCCAGAGAAGTCCAAGATAGTGTTTCTTAGACTGGCTGCCACGAGCTGAAACGAATGCAACCAAGAGCGAGCGTCTGTGACTTACGGTTCAAGAGTTATTCACAGAAACATGGTTCTGAACTTTGCTGCCAGCCGCGAAAGTAACCAAGATCGAGCGTCTAGGATTTACTTGTCATTAGCTCGCCTGGGAAACATCCAGAGAAGTCAAAGACAGTGCTTCTATACTAATTGCCAGGCGCTGAGACGAATGCCGCCAAGATCAAGCGTCTAAGACTTACGGTTCAAGAATTAGCCTCAGAAACAGTGGGAAACAGTGCTTCTATACTAATTGCCAGGCGCTGAGACGAATACCGCCAAGATCGAGCGTCTATGACTTACGGTTCAAGAATTAGCCTCAGAAACAGTGGTTTTGAACATGCTGCCAATAGCTCGCCTGGGAAACATCCAGAGAAGTCCAAGATAATGTTTTTTAGACTGGCTGCCACGAGCTGAAACGAATGCAACCAAGAGCGAGCGTCTGTGACTTACGGTTCAAGAGTTATTCACAGAAACATGGTTCTGAACTTTGCTGCCAGCCGCGAAAGCGAAAGTAACCAAGATCGAGCGTCTAGGATTTACTTGTCAATAGCTCGCCTGGGAAACATCCAGAGAAGTCAAAGACAGTGCTTCTATACTAATTGCCAGGCGCTGAGACGAATGCCGCCAAGATCGAGCGTCTAAGACTTACGGTTCAAGAATTAGCCTCAGAAACAGTTGTTCTATACATGCTGCCAATAGCTCGTCTGGGAAACATCCAGAGAAGTCCAAGATAGTGTTTTTTAGACTGGCTGCCACGAGCTGAAACGAATGCAGCCAAGAGCGAGCGTCTGTGACTTACGGTTCAAGAGTTATTCACAGAAACATGGTTCTGAACTTTGCTGCCAGCCGCGAAAGCGAAAATAACATAGATCGAGCGTCTAGGATTTACTTGTCAATAGCTCGCCTGGGAAACATCCAGAGAAGTCAAAGACAGTGCTTCTATACTAATTGCCAGGCGCTGAGACGAATGCCGCCAAGATCGAGCGTCTAAGACTTACGGTTCAAGAATTAGCCTCAGAAACAGTGGGAAACAGTGTTTCTATACTAATTGCCAGGCGCTGAGACGAATGCCGCCAAGAGCGAGCGTCATTGACTTACGGATCAAGAGTTATTCACAGAAACATGGTTCTGAACTTTACTGCCAGCCGCGAAAGCAAAAGTAACCAAGATCGAGCGTCTAGGATTTACTTGTCAATAGATCGCCTGGGAAACATCCAGAGAAGTCAAAGACAGTGCTTCTATACTAATTGCCAGGCGCTGAGACGAATGCCGCCAAGATCAAGCGTCTAAGACTTACGGTTCAAGAATTAGCCTCAGAAACAGTGGGAAACAGTGCTTCTATACTAATTGCCAGGCACTGAGACGAATGCCGCCAAGATCGAGCGTCTATGACTTACGGTTCAAGAATTAGCCTCAGAAACAGTGGTTTTGAACATGTTGCCAATTGCTCGCCTGGGAAACATCCAGAGAAGTCCAAGATAGTGTTTCTTAGACTGGCTGCCACGAGCTGAAACGAATGCAACCAAGAGCGAGCGTCTGTGACTTACGGTTCAAGATTTATTCACAGAAACATGGTTCTGAACTTTGCTGCCAGCCGCGAAAGCGAAAGTAACCAAGATCGAGCGTCTAGGATTTACTTGTCAATAGCTCGCCTGGGAAACATCCAGAGAAGTCAAAGACAGTGCTACTATACTAATTGCCAGGCGCTGAGACGAATGCCGCCAAGATCGAGCGTCTAAGACTTACGGTTCAAGAATTAGCCTCAGAAACAGTTGTTCTAAACATGCTGCCAATAGCTCGCCTGGGAAACATCCAGAGAAGTCCAAGATAGTGTTTTTTAGACTGGCTGCCACGAGCTGAAACGAATGCAGCCAAGAGCGAGCGTCTGTGACTTACGGTTCAAGAGTTATTCACAGAAACATGGTTCTGAACTTTGCTGCCAGCCGCGAAAGCGAAAATAACATAGATCGAGCGTCTAGGATTTACTTGTCAATAGCTCGCCTGGGAAACATCCAGAGAAGTCAAAGACAGTGCTTCTATACTAATTGCCAGGCGCTGAGACGAATGCCGCCAAGATCGAGCGTCTAAGACTTACGGTTCAAGAATTAGCCTCAGAAACAGTGGGAAACAGTGTTTCTATACTAATTGCCAGGCGCTGAGACGAATGCCGCCAAGAGCGAGCGTCATTGACTTACGGATCAAGAATTAGCCTCAGAAACAGTGGTACTGAACATGCTGCCAATAGCTCGCCTGGGAAACATCCAGAGAAGTCCAAGATAGTGTTTTTTTAGACTGGCTGCCACGAGCTGAAACGAATGCAGCCAAGAGCGAGCGTCTGTCACTTACGGTTCAAGAGTTATTCACAGAAACATGGTTCTGAACTTTGCTGCCAGCCGCGAAAGCGAAAGTAACCAAGATCGAGCGTCTAGGATTTACTTGTCAATAGCTCGCCTGGGAAACAGCCAGAGAAGTCAAAGACAGTGCTTCTATACTAATTGCCAGGCGCTGAGACGAATGCCGCCAAGATCGAGAGTCTAAGACTTACGGTTCAAGAATTAGCCTCAGAAACAGTGGGAAACAGTGTTTCTATACTAATTGCCAGGCGCTGAGACGAATGCCGCCAAGATCAAGCGTCAAAGACTTACGGTTCAAGAATTAGCCTCAGAAACAGTGGGAAACAGTGCTTTTATACTAATTGCCAGGCGCTGAGACGAATGCCGCCAAGATCGAGCGTCTATGACTTACGGTTCAAGAATTAGCCTCAGAAACAGCGGTTCTGAACATGCTGCCAATAGCTCGCCTGGGAAACATCCAGAGAAGTCCAAGATAGTGTTTTTTAGACTGGCTGCCACGAGCTGAAACGAATGCAACCAAGAGCGAGCGTCTGTGACTTACGGTTCAAGAGTTATTCACAGAAACATGGTTCTGAACTTTGCTGCCTGCCGCGAAAGCGAAAATAACCAAGATCGAGCGTCTAGGATTTACTTTTCAATTGCTCGCCTGGGAAACATCCAGAGAAGTCCAAGATAGTGTTTTTTAGACTGGCTGCCATGAGCTGAAACGAATGCAACCAAGAGCGAGCGTCTGTGACTTACGGTTCAAGAGTTATTCACAGAAACATGGTTCTGAACTTTGCTGCCAGCCGCGAAAGCGAAAGTAACCAAGATCGAGCGTCTAGGATTTACTTGTCAATAGCTCGCCTGGGAAACAGCGAGAAAAGTCAAAGACAGTGCTTCTATACTAATTGCCAGGCGCTGAGACGAATGCCGCCAAGATCGAGAGTCTAAGACTTACGGTTCAAGAATTAGCCTCAGAAACAGTGGGAAACAGTGTTTCTATACTAATTGCCAGGCGCTGAGACGAATGCCGCCAAGATCAAGCGTCAAAGACTTACGGTTCAAGAATTAGCCTCAGAAACAGTGGGAAACAGTGCTTTTATACTAATTGCCAGGCGCTGAGACGAATGCCGCCAAGATCGAGCGTCTATGACTTACGGTTCAAGAATTAGCCTCAGAAACAGTGGTTCTGAACATGCTGCCAATAGCTCGCCTGGGAAACATCCAGAGAAGTCCAAGATAGTGTTTTTTAGACTGGCTGCCACGAGCTGAAACGAATGCAACCAAGAGCGAGCGTCTGTGACTTACGGTTCAAGAGTTATTCACAGAAACATGGTTCTGAACTTTGCTGCCAGCCGCGAAAGCGAAAATAACCAAGATCGAGAGTCTAAGACTTACGGTTCAAGAATTAGCCTCAGAAACAGTGGGAAACAGTGTTTCTATACTAATTGCCAGGCGCTGAGACGAATGCCGCCAAGATCGAGCGTCTATGACTTACGGTTCAAGAATTAGCCTCAGAAACAGTGGTTCTGAACATGCTGCCAATAGCTCGCCTGGGAAACATCCAGAGAAGTCCAAGATAGTGTTTTTTTAGACTGGCTGCCACGAGCTGAAACGAATGCAGCCAAGAGCGAGCGTCTGTGACTTACGGTTCAAGAGTTATTCACAGAAACATGGTTCTGAACTTTACTGCCAGCCGCGAAAGCAAAAGTAACCAAGATCGAGCGTCTAGGATTTACTTGTCAATAGCTCGCCTGGGAAACATCCAGAGAAGTCAAAGACAGTGCTTCTGTACTAATTGCCAGGCGCTGAGACGAATGCCGCCAAGATCAAGCGTCTAAGACTTACGGTTCAAGAATTAGCCTCAGAAACAGTGGGAAACAGTGCTTCTATACTAATTGCCAGGCGCTGAGACGAATGCCGCCAAGATCGAGCGTCTATGACTTACGGTTCAAGAATTAGCCTCAGAAACAGTGGTTCTAAACATGCTGCCAATAGCTCGCCTGGGAAACATCCAGAGAAGTCCAAGATAGTGTTTTTTAGACTGGCTGCCACGAGCTGAAACGAATGCAACCAAGAGCGAGCGTCTGTGACTTACGGTTCAAGAGTTATTCACAGAAACATGGTTCTGAACTTTGCTGCCAGCCGCGAAAGCGAAAGTAACCAAGATCGAGCGTCTAGGATTTACTTGTCAATAGCTCGCCTGCGAAACATCCAGAGAAGTCAAAGACAGTGCTTCTATACTAATTGCCAGGCGCTGAGACGAATGCCGCCAAGATCGAGCGTCTAAGACTTACGGTTCAAGAATTAGCCTCAGAAACAGTGGGAAACAGTGTTTCTATACTAATTGCCAGGCGCTGAGACGAATGCCGCCAAGATCGAGCGTCTATGACTTACGGTTCAAGAATTAGCCTCAGAAACAGTGGTTCTGAACATGCTGCCAATAGCTCACCTGGGAAACATTGAGAGAAGTCCAAGATAGTGTTTTTTAGACTGGCTGCCACGAGCTGAAACGAATGCAGCCAAGAGCGAGCGTCTGTCACTTACGGTTCAAGAGTTATTCACAGAAACATGGTTCTGAACTTTGCTGCCAGCCGCGAAAGCGAAAGTAACCAAGATCGAGCGTCTAGGATTTACTTGTCAATAGCTCGCCTGGGAAACAGCCAGAGAAGTCCAAGATAGTGTTTTTTAGACTGGCTGCCACGAGCTGAAACGAATGCAACCAAGAGCGAGCGTCTGTGACTTACGGTTCAAGAGTTATTCACAGAAACATGGTTCTGAACTTTGCTGCCAGCCGCGAAAGCGAAAGTAACCAAGATCGAGCGTCTAGGATTTACTTGTCAATAGCTCGCATGGGAAAAAGCCAGAGAAGTCAAAGACAGTGCTTCTATACTAATTGCCAGGCGCTGAGACGAATGCCGCCAAGATCGAGCGTCTAAGACTTACGGTTCAAGAATTAGCCTCAGAAACAGTGGGAAACAGTGTTTCTATACTAATTGCCAGGCGCTGAGACGAATGCCGCCAAGATCAAGCGTCAAAGACTTACGGTTCAAGAATTAGCCTCAGAAACAGTGGGAAACAGTGCTTTTATACTAATTGCCAGGCGCTGAGACGAATTCCGCCAAGATCGAGCGTCTATGACTTACGGTTCAAGAATTAGCCTCAGAAACAGTGGTTCTGAACATGCTGCCAATAGCTCGCCTGGGAAACATCCAGAGAAGTCCAAGATAGTGTTTTTTTAGACTGGCTGACACGAGCTGAAACGAATGCAGCCAAGAGCGAGCGTCTGTGACTTACGGTTCAAGAGTTATTCACAGAAACATGGTTCTGAACTTTACTGCCAGCCGCGAAAGCAAAAGTAACCAAGATCGAGCGTCTAGGATTTACTTGTCAATAGCTCGCCTGGTAAACATCCAGAGAAGTCAAAGACAGTGCTTCTATACTAATTGCCAGGCGCTGAGACGAATGCCGCCAAGATCGAGCGTCTATGACTTACGGTTCAAGAATTAGCCTCAGAAACAGTGGTTCTAAACATGCTGCCAATAGCTCGGCTGGGAAACATCCAGAGAAGTCCAAGATAGTGTTTTTTAGACTGGCTGCCACGAGCTGAAACGAATGCAGCCAAGAGCGAGCGTCTGTCACTTACGGTTCAAGAGTTATTCACAGAAACATGGTTCTGAACTTTGCTGCCAGCCGCGAAAGCGAAAGTAACCAAGATCGAGCGTCTAGGATTTACTTGTGAATAGCTCGTCTGGGAAACATCCAGATAAGTCAAAGACAGTGCTTCTATACTAATTGCCAGGCGCTGAGACGAATGCCGCCAAGATCAAGCGTCTAAGACTTACGGTTCAAGAATTAGCCTCAGAAACAGTGGGAAACAGTGCTTCTATACTAATTGCCAGGCGCTGAGACGAATGCCGCCAAGATCGAGCGTCTATGACTTACGGTTCAAGAATTAGCCTCAGAAACAGTTGTTTTGAACATGCTGCCAATAGCTCGCCTGGGAAACATCCAGAGAAGTCCAAGATAGTGTTTCTTAGACTGGCTGCCACGAGCTGAAACGAATGCAACCAAGAGCGAGCGTCTGTGACTTACGGTTCAAGAGTTATTCACAGAAACATGGTTCTGAACTTTGCTGCCAGCCGCGAAAGTAACCAAGATCCAGCGTCTAGGATTTACTTGTCATTAGCTCGCCTGGGAAACATCCAGAGAAGTCAAAGACAGTGCTTCTATACTAATTGCCAGGCGCTGAGACGAATGCCGCCAAGATCAAGCGTCTAAGACTTACGGTTCAAGAATTAGCCTCAGAAACAGTGGGAAACAGTGCTTCTATACTAATTGCCAGGCGCTGAGACGAATGCCGCCAAGATCGAGCGTCTATGACTTACGGTTCAAGAATTAGCCTCAGAAACAGTGGTTTTGAACATGCTGCCAATAGCTCGCCTGGGAAACATCCAGAGAAGTCCAAGATAATGTTTTTTAGACTGGCTGCCACGAGCTGAAACGAATGCAACCAAGAGCGAGCGTCTGTGACTTACGGTTCAAGAGTTATTCACAGAAACATGGTTCTGAACTTTGCTGCCAGCCGCGAAAGCGAAAGTAACCAAGATCGAGCGTCTAGGATTTACTTGTCAATAGCTCGCCTGGGAAACATCCAGAGAAGTCAAAGACAGTGCTTCTATACTAATTGCCAGGCGCTGAGACGAATGCCGCCAAGATCGAGCGTCTAAGACTTACGGTTCAAGAATTAGCCTCAGAAACAGTTGTTCTATACATGCTGCCAATAGCTCGTCTGGGAAACATCCAGAGAAGTCCAAGATAGTGTTTTTTAGACTGGCTGCCACGAGCTGAAACGAATGCAGCCAAGAGCGAGCGTCTGTGACTTACGGTTCAAGAGTTATTCACAGAAACATGGTTCTGAACTTTGCTGCCAGCCGCGAAAGCGAAAATAACATAGATCGAGCGTCTAGGATTTACTTGTCAATAGCTCGCCTGGGAAACATCCAGAGAAGTCAAAGACAGTGCTTCTATACTAATTGCCAGGCGCTGAGACGAATGCCGCCAAGATCGAGCGTCTAAGACTTACGGTTCAAGAATTAGCCTCAGAAACAGTGGGAAACAGTGTTTCTATACTAATTGCCAGGCGCTGAGACGAATGCCGCCAAGAGCGAGCGTCATTGACTTACGGATCAAGAGTTATTCACAGAAACATGGTTCTGAACTTTACTGCCAGCCGCGAAAGCAAAAGTAACCAAGATCGAGCGTCTAGGATTTACTTGTCAATAGCTCGCCTGGGAAACATCCAGAGAAGTCAAAGACAGTGCTTCTATACTAATTGCCAGGCGCTGAGACGAATGCCGCCAAGATCAAGCGTCTAAGACTTACGGTTCAAGAATTAGCCTCAGAAACAGTGGGAAACAGTGCTTCTATACTAATTGCCAGGCACTGAGACGAATGCCGCCAAGATCGAGCGTCTATGACTTACGGTTCAAGAATTAGCCTCAGAAACAGTGGTTTTGAACATGCTGCCAATTGCTCGCCTGGGAAACATCCAGAGAAGTCCAAGATAGTGTTTCTTAGACTGGCTGCCACGAGCTGAAACGAATGCAACCAAGAGCGAGCGTCTGTGACTTACGGTTCAAGAGTTATTCACAGAAACATGGTTCTGAACTTTGCTGCCAGCCGCGAAAGCGAAAGTAACCAAGATCGAGCGTCTAGGATTTACTTGTCAATAGCTCGCCTGGGAAACATCCAGAGAAGTCAAAGACAGTGCTACTATACTAATTGCCAGGCGCTGAGACGAATGCCGCCAAGATCGAGCGTCTAAGACTTACGGTTCAAGAATTAGCCTCAGAAACAGTTGTTCTAAACATGCTGCCAATAGCTCGCCTGGGAAACATCCAGAGAAGTCCAAGATAGTGTTTTTTAGACTGGCTGCCACGAGCTGAAACGAATGCAGCCAAGAGCGAGCGTCTGTGACTTACGG
Organism: Rhinoderma darwinii; assembly: GCF_050947455.1. Classification (NCBI taxonomy): domain Eukaryota; kingdom Metazoa; phylum Chordata; class Amphibia; order Anura; family Rhinodermatidae; genus Rhinoderma; species Rhinoderma darwinii. The sequence continues at coordinate 45,776 of NW_027462647.1, forward strand.
TTCAAGAGTTATTCACAGAAACATGGTTCTGAACTTTGCTGCCAGCCGCGAAAGCGAAAATAACATAGATCGAGCGTCTAGGATTTACTTGTCAATAGCTCGCCTCGGAAACATCCAGAGAAGTCAAAGACAGTGCTTCTATACTAATTGCCAGGCGCTGAGACGAATGCCGCCAAGATCGAGCGTCTAAGACTTACGGTTCAAGAATTAGCCTCAGAAACAGTGGGAAACAGTGTTTCTATACTAATTGCCAGGCGCTGAGACGAATGCCGCCAAGAGCGAGCGTCATTGACTTACGGATCAAGAGTTATTCACAGAAACATGGTTCTGAACTTTACTGCCAGCCGCGAAAGCAAAAGTAACCAAGATCGAGCGTCTAGGATTTACTTGTCAATAGCTCGCCTGGGAAACATCCAGAGAAGTCAAAGACAGTGCTTCTATACTAATTGCCAGGCGCTGAGACAAATGCCGCCAAGATCGAGCGTCTATGACTTACGGTTCAAGAATTAGCCTCAGAAACAGTGGTACTGAACATGCTGCCAATAGCTCGCCTGGGAAACATCCAGAGAAGTCCAAGATAGTGTTTTTTAGACTGGCTGCCACGAGCTGAAACGAATGCAGCCAAGAGCGAGCGTCTGTCACTTACGGTTCAAGAGTTATTCACAGAAACATGGTTCTGAACTTTGCTGCCAGCCGCGAAAGCGAAAGTAACCAAGATCGAGCGTCTAGGATTTACTTGTGAATAGCTCGCCTGGGAAACATCCAGATAAGTCAAAGACAGTGCTTCTATACTAATTGCCAGGCGCTGAGACGAATACCGCCAAGATCAAGCGTCTAAGACTTACGGTTCAAGAATTAGCCTCAGAAACAGTGGGAAACAGTGTTTCTATACTAATTGCCAGGCGCTGAGACGAATGCCGCCAAGATCAAGCGTCAAAGACTTACGGTTCAAGAATTAGCCTCAGAAACAGTGGGAAACAGTGCTTCTATAGTAATTGCCAGGCGCTGAGACGAATGCCGCCAAGATCGAGCGTCTATGACTTACGGTTCAAGAATTAGCCTCAGAAACAGTGGTTTTCAACATGCTGCCAATAGCTCGCCTGGGAAACATCCAGAGAAGTCCAAGATAGTGTTTTTTAGACTGGCTGCCACGAGCTGAAACGAATGCAACCAAGAGCGAGCGTCTGTGACTTACGGTTCAAGAGTTATTCACAGAAACATGGTTCTGAACTTTGCTGCCAGCCGCGAAAGCGAAAATAACCAAGATCGAGCGTCTAGGATTTACTTTTCAATTGCTCGCCTGGGAAACATCCAGAGAAGTCCAAGATAGTGTTTTTTAGACTGGCTGCCATGAGCTGAAACGAATGCAACCAAGAGCGAGCGTCTGTGACTTACGGTTCAAGAGTTATTCACAGAAACATGGTTCTGAACTTTGCTGCCAGCCGCGAAAGCGAAAGTAACCAAGATCGAGCGTCTAGGATTTACTTGTCAATAGCTCGCCTGGGAAACAGCGAGAAAAGTCAAAGACAGTGCTTCTATACTAATTGCCAGGCGCTGAGACGAATGCCGCCAAGATCGAGAGTCTAAGACTTACGGTTCAAGAATTAGCCTCAGAAACAGTGGGAAACAGTGTTTCTATACTAATTGCCAGGCGCTGAGACGAATGCCGCCAAGATCAAGCGTCAAAGACTTACGGTTCAAGAATTAGCCTCAGAAACAGTGGGAAACAGTGCTTTTATACTAATTGCCAGGCGCTGAGACGAATGCCGCCAAGATCGAGCGTCTATGACTTACGGTTCAAGAATTAGCCTCAGAAACAGTGGTTCTGAACATGCTGCCAATAGCTCGCCTGGGAAACATCCAGAGAAGTCCAAGATAGTGTTTTTTAGACTGGCTGCCACGAGCTGAAACGAATGCAACCAAGAGCGAGCGTCTGTGACTTACGGTTCAAGAGTTATTCACTGAAACATGGTTCTGAACTTTGCTGCCAGCCGCGAAAGCGAAAATAACCAAGATCGAGAGTCTAAGACTTACGGTTCAAGAATTAGCCTCAGAAACAGTGGGAAACAGTGTTTCTATACTAATTGCCAGGCGCTGAGACGAATGCCGCCAAGATCAAGCGTCAAAGACTTACGGTTCAAGAATTAGCCTCAGAAACAGTGGGAAACAGTGCTTTTATACTAATTGCCAGGCGCTGAGACGAATGCCGCCAAGATCGAGCGTCTATGACTTACGGTTCAAGAATTAGCCTCAGAAACAGTGGTTCTGAACATGTTGCCAATAGCTCGCCTGGGAAACATCCAGAGAAGTCCAAGATAGTGTTTTTTAGACTGGCTGCCACGAGCTGAAACGAATGCAACCAAGAGCGAGCGTCTGTGACTTACGGTTCAAGAGTTATTCACAGAAACATGGTTCTGAACTTTGCTGCCAGCCGCGAAAGCGAAAATAACCAAGATCGAGCGTCTAGGATTTACTTTTCAATAGCTCGCCTGGGAAACATCCAGAGAAGTCAAAGACAGTGCTTCTATACTAATTGCCAGGCGCTGAGACAAATGCCGCCAAGATCGAGCGTCTATGACTTACGGTTCAAGAATTAGCCTTAGAAACAGTGGTTCTGAACATGCTGCCAATAGCTCGTCTGGGAAACATCCAGAGAAGTCCAAGATAGTGTTTTTTAGACTGGCTGCCACGAGCTGAAACGAATGCAGCCAAGAGCGAGCGTCTGTGACTTACGGTTCAAGAGTTATTCACAGAAACATGGTTCTGAACTTTGCTGCCAGCCGCGAAAGCGAAAGTAACCAAGATCGAGCGTCTAGGATTTACTTGTCAATAGCTCGCCTGGGAAACAGCCAGAGAAGTCAAAGACAGTGTTTTTTAGACTGGCTGCCACGAGCTGAAACGAATGCAACCAAGAGCGAGCGTCTGTGACTTACGGTTCAAGAGTTATTCACAGAAACATGGTTCTGAACTTTGCTGCCAGCCGCGAAAGCGAAAATAACCAAGATCGAGAGTCTAAGACTTACGGTTCAAGAATTAGCCTCAGAAACAGTGGGAAACAGTGTTTCTATACTAATTGCCAGGCGCTGAGACGAATGCCGCCAAGATCAAGCGTCAAAGACTTACGGTTCAAGAATTAGCCTCAGAAACAGTGGGAAACAGTGCTTTTATACTAATTGCCAGGCGCTGAGACGAATGCCGCCAAGATCGAGCGTCTATGACTTACGGTTCAAGAATTAGCCTCAGAAACAGTGGTTCTGAACATGTTGCCAATAGCTCGCCTGGGAAACATCCAGAGAAGTCCAAGATAGTGTTTTTTAGACTGGCTGCCACGAGCTGAAACGAATGCAACCCAAGAGCGAGCGTCTGTGACTTACGGTTCAAGAGTTATTCACAGAAACATGGTTCTGAACTTTGCTGCCAGCCGCGAAAGCGAAAATAACCAAGATCGAGCGTCTAGGATTTACTTTTCAATAGCTCGCCTGGGAAACATCCAGAGAAGTCAAAGACAGTGCTTCTATACTAAATGCCAGGCGCTGAGACAAATGCCGCCAAGATCGAGCGTCTATGACTTACGGTTCAAGAATTAGCCTTAGAAACAGTGGTTCTGAACATGCTGCCAATAGCTCGCCTGGGAAACATCCAGAGAAGTCCAAGATAGTGTTTTTTAGACTGGCTGCCACGAGCTGAAACGAATGCAGCCAAGAGCGAGCGTCTGTGACTTACGGTTCAAGAGTTATTCACAGAAACATGGTTCTGAACTTTGCTGCCAGCCGCGAAAGCGAAAGTAACCAAGATCGAGCGTCTAGGATTTACTTGTCAATAGCTCGCCTGGGAAACAGCCAGAGAAGTCAAAGACAGTGCTTCTATACTAATTGCCAGGCGCTGAGACGAATGCCGCCAAGATCGAGCATCTAAGACTTACGGTTCAAGAATTAGCCTCAGAAACAGTGGGAAACAGTGTTTCTATACTAATTGCCAGGCGCTGAGACGAATGCCGCCAAGATCAAGCGTCAAAGACTTACGGTTCAAGAATTAGCCTCAGAAACAGTGGGAAACAGTGCTTTTATACTAATTGACAGGCGCTGAGACGAATGCCGCCAAGATCGAGCGTCTATGACTTACGGTTCAAGAATTAGCCTCAGAAACAGTGGTTCTGAACATGCTGCCAATAGCTCGCCTGGGAAACATCCAGAGAAGTCCAAGATAGTGTTTTTTAGACTGGCTGCCACGAGCTGAAACGAATGCAGCCAAGAGCGAGCGTCTGTCACTTACGGTTCAAGAGTTATTCACAGAAACATGGTTCTGAACTTTGCTGCCAGCCGCGAAAGCGAAAGTAACCAAGATCGAGCGTCTAGGATTTACTTGTGAATAGCTCGCCTGGGAAACATCCAGATAAGTCAAAGACAGTGCTTCTATACTAATTGCCAGGCGCTGAGAAAAATGCCGCCAAGATCGAGCGTCTATGACTTACGGTTCAAGAATTAGCCTCAGAAACAGTGGTACTGAACATGCTGCCAATAGCTCGCCTGGGAAACATCCAGAGAATTCCAAGATAGTGTTTTTTAGACTGGCTGCCACGAGCTGAAACGAATGCAGCCAAGAGCGAGCGTCTGTCACTTACGGTTCAAGAGTTATTCACAGAAACATGGTTCTGAACTTTGCTGCCAGCCGCGAAAGCGAAAGTAACCAAGATCGAGCGTCTAGGATTTACTTGTGAATAGCTCGCCTGGGAAACATCCAGATAAGTCAAAGACAGTGCTTCTATACTAATTGCCAGGCGCTGAGACGAATACCGCCAAGATCAAGCGTCTAAGACTTACGGTTCAAGAATTAGCCTCAGAAACAGTGGGAAACAGTGTTTCTATACTAATTGCCAGGCGCTGAGACGAATGCCGCCAAGATCAAGCGTCAAAGACTTACGGTTCAAGAATTAGCCTCAGAAACAGTGGGAAACAGTGCTTCTATACTAATTGCCAGGCGCTGAGACGAATGCCGCCAAGATCGAGCGTCTATGACTTACGGTTCAAGAATTAGCCTCAGAAACAGTGGTTTTGAACATGCTGCCAATAGCTCGCCTGGGAAACATCCAGAGAAGTCCAAGATAGTGTTTTTTAGACTGGCTGCCACGAGCTGAAACGAATGCAACCAAGAGCGAGCGTCTGTGACTTACGGTTCAAGAGTTATTCACAGAAACATGGTTCTGAACTTTGCTGCCAGCCGCGAAAGCGAAAATAACCAAGATCGAGCGTCTAGGATTTACTTTTCAATAGCTCGCCTGGGAAACATCCAGAGAAGTCAAAGACAGTGCTTCTATACTAATTGCCAGGCGCTGAGACAAATGCCGCCAAGATCGAGCGTCTATGACTTACGGTTCAAGAATTAGCCTCAGAAACAGTGGTACTGAACATGCTGCCAATAGCTCGCCTGGGAAACATCCAGAGAAGTCCAAGATAGTGTTTTTTAGACTGGCTGCCACGAGCTGAAACGAATGCAGCCAAGAGCGAGCGTCTGTCACTTACGGTTCAAGAGTTATTCACAGAAACATGGTTCTGAACTTTGCTGCCAGCCGCGAAAGCGAAAATAACCAAGATCGAGAGTCTAAGACTTACGGTTCAAGAATTAGCCTCAGAAACAGTGGGAAACAGTGTTTCTATACTAATTGCCAGGCGCTGAGACGAATGCCGCCAAGATCAAGCGTCAAAGACTTACGGTTCAAGAATTAGCCTCAGAAACAGTGGGAAACAGTGCTTCTATACTAATTGCCAGGCGCTGAGACGAATGCCGCCAAGATCGAGCGTCTATGACTTACGGTTCAAGAATTAGCCTCAGAAACAGTGGTTCTGAACATGCTGCCAATAGCTCGCCTGGGAAACATCCAGAGAAGTCCAAGATAGTGTTTTTTAGACTGGCTGCCACGAGCTGAAACGAATGCAACCAAGAGCGAGCGTCTGTGACTTACGGTTCAAGAGTTATTCACTGAAACATGGTTCTGAACTTTGCTGCCAGCCGCGAAAGCGAAAATAACCAAGATCGAGAGTCTAAGACTTACGGTTCAAGAATTAGCCTCAGAAACAGTGGGAAACAGTGTTTCTATACTAATTGCCAGGCGCTGAGACGAATGCCGCCAAGATCAAGCGTCAAAGACTTACGGTTCAAGAATTAGCCTCAGAAACAGTGGGAAACAGTGCTTTTATACTAATTGCCAGGCGCTGAGACGAATGCCGCCAAGATCGAGCGTCTATGACTTACGGTTCAAGAATTAGCCTCAGAAACAGTGGTTCTGAACATGTTGCCAATAGCTCGCCTGGGAAACATCCAGAGAAGTCCAAGATAGTGTTTTTTAGACTGGCTGCCACGAGCTGAAACGAATGCAACCAAGAGCGAGCGTCTGTGACTTACGGTTCAAGAGTTATTCACAGAAACATGGTTCTGAACTTTGCTGCCAGCCGCGAAAGCGAAAATAACCAAGATCGAGCGTCTAGGATTTACTTTTCAATAGCTCGCCTGGGAAACATCCAGAGAAGTCAAAGACAGTGCTTCTATACTAATTGCCAGGCGCTGAGACAAATGCCGCCAAGATCGAGCGTCTATGACTTACGGTTCAAGAATTAGCCTTAGAAACAGTGGTTCTGAACATGCTGCCAATAGCTCGTCTGGGAAACATCCAGAGAAGTCCAAGATAGTGTTTTTTAGACTGGCTGCCACGAGCTGAAACGAATGCAGCCAAGAGCGAGCGTCTGTGACTTACGGTTCAAGAGTTATTCACAGAAACATGGTTCTGAACTTTGCTGCCAGCCGCGAAAGCGAAAGTAACCAAGATCGAGCGTCTAGGATTTACTTGTCAATAGCTCGCCTGGGAAACAGCCAGAGAAGTCAAAGACAGTGTTTTTTAGACTGGCTGCCACGAGCTGAAACGAATGCAACCAAGAGCGAGCGTCTGTGACTTACGGTTCAAGAGTTATTCACAGAAACATGGTTCTGAACTTTGCTGCCAGCCGCGAAAGCGAAAATAACCAAGATCGAGAGTCTAAGACTTACGGTTCAAGAATT